>NW_028318157.1:17123684-17280131 GCF_062004578.1 Staurois parvus
GCTGTCTTTGGGAAGAATAGTTCTTTAAAGCCTATACTTCAGCCATAAGGTCGGCTGTGGATTCAGTCTGCAGGTATTGGGCCTGAAAGTGTCCTAGTTCTCCATATTGGAAACAATGTCTGGGATACCCTTGACTGGTATCCCCTCTCCCAACTGACATAGCCATCACTGTCTGTCCTGTCCTGTCCTGTCACTGTCTGTCCTGTCATGGTCTTTTGCATGGCAATGTGGGCCTCCATAATCTGTCCCACTGTCTTTTGAACTTCACAGAAGGATTGTTGAATCATTGCTTGAGCTTGAGCCAGTTGGGTAAGGGTTTGCACTGTGCCATCCATGGTGGCCATAACGTGTGCCTCATGGACCCCCTCTGGGTTTTCAACAGCTTGGGTAATACAAGAGGAATCCCTGGGCCTGATTCCACCTTCAGGCTTCCTGGCCTTGGCTGCCATCAGAGATTCCACCTCTCTTATGGTCTTTAGCAGCTTTGAGTATGTTACAGTACTATAGGGGTAACTGACTCTACGTGATGATAGTTCCTCAGGGTGGTCACATTAGAGATAGCAATGGGAAAAGGAGACAATCCAACACTTCCCTGAATGATAGTAAAGAATTTGTGCAAGGTTCCCTTTAAGAGCTCTGACCATGAATTGAGCATGATGTAGTAAAGATAACTCCTTCTGAATGTCAAAGAGAAAAGGTGAACATTAGGATTCCTGCTCTGGAGTGAGGGAAATAGACTTGTTTATTTAGTTGGCACTGTTGTATCTTGGACTGTAACGGTATGTCCTGCAGTCAGCTTAAATGATAACTGTACTGCAGATATATTCCAACAATGGCGCTAGTATTACTGGTCCACAAACTGGGGCACTGTATGTAATGTTAACAACTATGTGCATGCAGATAACTGAGGTGGCGAATTATTAATGTTCACTTGTTAGTGGATGCATGGGTCTCTCTCACCCGATCAATGTAGTATAGCGGATTGCCGTGATCCCCCTTTCCTGATGGATAGAGACAGTCCATGAGCCCTCTGGTTCAGACTTTTCATTCCGCTTTGTCTCCTACTGTCAGAGTGGCCTACTTGGCAGCATGGCAAGCTGGGCAGTCACTGAGTTTTTTCTCTTTCTCCAATCCTGGCACTGTCGCTTAGTTCAGCACTTAAGCTGACAGCACCTCCTTCTTCAATCTCCCTCTGCACTCTCCTGGCCAATCTCCTGGGCTTTGATATTAATATGTCCCTGTCCACATGCTTGGTCTCCTGAAAAACATAGTCCTGCAACTTAACTTCAAACTTAAATGGACTGAGGTAGCCCTGAGATACTTAGACAAATTCATTCCGGCCAACCTGTCCTTTTGATTGAACTTCCCTCTACCCCTTACGAAAGTCCTCAACCTCCTGGAGACTTGGCATCATGGCCTACATTCATGGTTTGGATGCTGCAACATCATTAACATGGGCATCCTGCCGAAATTTCTCTTACTATTTCAGGCTCTACCCATTGTCATACTCTCCCAATATTTAAAAAAAATTACATTCACTCTTTAATAACTTTATTTGGGCATGAAAACACCTCAGGCTCCGTCAAAGTCTGTTGACTCTACCTAAACAACATGGAGGTCTGGCTATACCAGATATTTACAAATATTACAATAGTACCAAGCAGCCCACTTGGGCAGACTGATCGACTGGTGTTGCCATGTGGACACCAAACTCTGGACACAGGTGGAACAGACCCAGAGCTATATACAGTTGCGTAGATCCCCCTGGTGCTATGAAAACTTACCTTCCTAGCTTAAATCCCACCCCCTGATAGGAACTACGATACGCACCCGTTTTAAACCTATCCTTGCTTTTAAATTGTTTATCAAAGATTCTCCACGTTTTTGTATTGTGGGTAACCCGCGATTCCACCCGAGCCTTCAGAAAGGGTCATTTAATTCTCTACTCGAAAGGGGACATTATCAAGCCTCTCATTTCCTAATGGCAGATTCTTGGCCTACCATACAGACATTGATGAACACTATGGGTCCCTTTTATCTAAATTCCTGGAAAGCAATACAATTGAACCATTTTCTAACTTCCTTGGCACCTCCAAGTCAATACAGCTGCCCAATGACCTCCCTAGAAGAATAGTGCTATGATCCCCCTCTCTACCCCATACCCTCTCAAAAATGTATTTTTTACAGATTTCACCACCAGATAATCATCACTTACCCTTCCTTGAAAAATGAGAGTCAGATCTTGGTAAAACATTTACAATGAAGCAGTAGACTAACATAGTCAGATTTACACTAAAATCCTCAATCTGCACAAGAATATAGGAAACTAATTAAAAGATCTTTCCACAATGGTATTATACCCCATCTCTTTTGCATAAATATTTTCCACATACTACAGATCAATGTTGGCGGTGCCAGCAGTAACGAGACACACTACTACACACCCTTTGGTCCTGCTTCAAACTCTCTGATTTCTGGAAAGAGGTCTGGAGGATCACACAAAAATGTACTTATTATGAGGTGCAAGAAGATCCAGTCTTCTTCTTCCTTCATGCTTCCAGAATGCCAGCCAAAGTTTATAAGAAATTAATACTTCGCCACCTCCTTAACCAGTTCAGCCCCAGAAGGTTTTCGCCCTTCCTGACCAGGCCATTTTTTGTTATTTGGCATTGCGCTATTTCAACTGGTAATTGCGTGGTCATGCAACGCTGTACCCAAATGAAATTGATGTCCTTTTTTCACATGTGATATAAACAAAAAAGCCTGAAAATTTAGAAAAAACACAATATTTTCAACTTTCTGTTATAAAAAATCCAAAAACTCAAATCATAACTTTAGGCCAAAATGTATTATGCTAAATGTCGTTGGTAAAAAAAAAATCCAAATACGTGCATATTAATTGGTTTGTGTGAAAGTTATAGTGTCTACAATATATGGTATATATATTGAAATGTATGCAGGTTTTACTTTTTGACTGCCTATCACATTTCTTGAGATGCTAAAATGCCAGGGTAGTGCAACACCTCCCCCATAATGACCCCTTTTTGGAACGTAGATACACCAAGAAATTTGTTGAGAGGTATATTGGGTCCATGAAAGATTTTATTTTCTTTGCCACATATTTTTGGAAAATGGCAAAAAAATGTTTTTGTTTTTTTTTTTACACAAAATGGTCACTTAAATGATATATTGCTCAAACATGCCATGAAAATATATGGGATAACATCCCAAAGCACATTCTGCTATTTCTCCCTAACACTGGGATACCACATGTGAGAGACTTTTTGGCAGCCTAGCCACAAACAGGCGCCCAAAATCCAATGACCACCTTCATGCTTTCAAAGGGCATACAGTATTTTCTTACTTCCTCACTACCTATCACAGTTTCAGAGGCTCTGAAATGCCAGGATAGTACAAACACACCCCAAATTACCCCTTTTTGGAAAGTGAGAAACCCCAAGGAATTTGATAACAGACATAGTGAGTATTTTACAGATATCATTTTTGTCACAGGGTTTTGAAAAAGACAAAAAGAAAAGAAAAAATAAATTTTTGTTTTCTTCCTTCATCTTCCAAAAACTTGTGGCAACAAATGAGATCTGCAAAATACTCACCATGCCCCTTAGCAAATATCTTGGAGTGTCTACGTTCCAAAAAGGAGTCATTTTTTTTGGGGGGGGGGTGCTTCTCCCACACATCACCCATTCTTCTAACCCCCAAACATGATATATTTTCTTAAATCAGAGGCTCTAAAGAATAAAATGGTGGGTGTTGAAATGCTTTGTTTGCACAGTATTTGCGCAGCGATTTTTCAAACTCAATTTTTAAAAAAAAATACACTCTTTTGAATGTTAATGCATAAAAACACAATATATTCACCAACTGTTTAATCAAATATAAAAGATGATGTTACCCAGAGTAAATAGATGCCAAACATGACATCCTTTAAAACTGCACATGCCCCCGCAATGGCAGAAAACTAAGTACATTTTTAATATCCATAGGCGACGCTTTAAAAGCCTTTACAGGTTACCACTTTAGATTTACAGCCTGAGTACTTTCAGTGTTCCCATCTTATGGGTAGTGGCAGGAAAAAAAAGTGAAAACGTTTCTCTTGCATTTCACCATCCTCACCCCCGTCTACTGATTGGGCAATGAAAAGGATCTGTGCACTTGGGGGGATTTTGTCTGCACTCTCTACTCCTTTTTCAAGTCCCTTGTTCCAGACAATGTTTTCCTCTAAGGCTCAGGCTCAACCATGGATCACAGTCTCAGCAACTGTTAACGCAGGAACGTGTGCGTTTGGATTATACACTTACAGTCTCAGCAAGAACCCAATGTCAAACATCACCAAGGCACTTAGTTCAGCAGTGGGATTCATTGGTAAGCTGAGCCTTTTACATAACAGCTGTGGATCTGGTTATTATTGTGAAGGAACCCTGGAAATATCCAAGAGTACACCTCACCAGAGAAAAGTGATTTTGACTCTTGAGCCCAAAAAGCTAAGAGTCCAACTTATCTGGTGAGTGAGGAGTGCAAAGGGGTAGGGGGCACCAAGCACAATTTTTGGAATTGTTTTGAGCACGGAGACACTGTTATTGGAAGATACAAGCACAAAGCACTGGGCAAATGGAATTTATGTATACTAATGTGGCATGCACTGTGGTTTATAAGTTTGTAGTACTATTAGCGTGTATCACTTGAGCAGCAGTATTACTTTGCACATTATATATTTCTTTTCACTTTTGGCACATAGCGCAGGTGATTTGTTATTTACAGTTAGTTCTTATCCAAAACATGGGCAGGTATAGACCCAACAGTTTGTATAAAGTACCCAATTTGGAGTTTCCTGACTCATTGATCATTTATTCCATTGAACAACTAGACACAACTTCTTCCCATCATTGTATTATCTATATGTCATGCATGCCCATACTGGAAGTTATGTCTTACCCATAGCTCTCTCCTGTTGTTTCTGTGTATGTTGATTGTTTTGGAACCTGCCTACACTTTTGAATAAAAGAAAAAAAAATTGATAAAAAATGTTATTTATTTTTAAATTGTATTTATTTATTTTTAACATACTGTCACCATTCATCACTGCTATGCCAGTCATATGATGATGCTGTACTGCTCTGCAGACGGTATGTAAAAACAAATTGTAAAAAAAAAATATTTAATTTCTTAAATTTCCAAAAAACTTGTGACAAAAAATTGCAATGTAAAAAAATTCACAATGCCTCTTATTGAACACCTGAGACTGTCTACTTTCCAAAAAGGGGACATTTGGGGGATATTTATAATACCCTTGCCTTTTAGGGCCTCAAGAGATAGGCAGTCAGTACATCAGGATTAATCAATTTTCAAATATACCATAGTTTGTAGAGTTTATAACTTTCACACAGATTTAAATATTATACACTGATTTGGGTTATTTTTACTAAAGAAATGTAGCAGAATACATTTTGTCCTAAATTTGTAAAAGAAAGATGATTCATTTGTGAAAAAAAACAACTAAGAAAAACATGATTTTTTTCAGAATTTTTGGTATTTCTTTTATTTATATAGCAAAAAATAAAAAAAAAGTGCTGTTGAAGTATCACCAAAGGAAAAAATGATAAAAAATGCTGTGTGGGTACAATGACTTAGTGATTGTCATTCAAAGTATGACAGCACTGAAAGCTGAATATTGGCCTGGGCAAGAAAAGGGGTGAAAGTGTCTGGTATTGAAGTTGTTAAGCTGTTCATGCACACATTTTTTTTTACTCAGTCTGCAGACTGAATGAAAAAAATTAAAAAAGATTCCTCCATCTATGCTATATAGAAGCTTCTGTATTCTGACAGCCAATGCCACCGGCTGTTAAAATATTCAAGCAGTGCTTCCATCTCACTAGGAAGGCACTGTTTAGCTGAAAATATACTACCCCACTCCTTTGGTTTCTCAATCAAAAAATGTTTGGTGGGA
Organism: Staurois parvus; assembly: GCF_062004578.1. Classification (NCBI taxonomy): domain Eukaryota; kingdom Metazoa; phylum Chordata; class Amphibia; order Anura; family Ranidae; genus Staurois; species Staurois parvus. Next base: position 17,129,650 of record NW_028318157.1, read on the forward strand.
CGATGCCAACGGAGCCACCTACAGAGCAAATTTTACTCAGTGTATGGCCAGCTTTAATATAGCATAATGTTTACACTTGTGTAATCTCTTGTTCTATACAGGATCAGAAGGAGGGCAATAGGACTATACATCCACTAGCGCTGTGTAATTTATTCTCTGCTTCCGACATCACCAATCACATTCAACGTTTCAAGTTTTATATCTGATTAGTGACTGTGGGAAATGTGTTCATACTCAGATATTTGTTTAATTAGATTTCTGTATGTAAAAGGCTTTTATTTCGTTTTTTTTTGTATTTTTAAGTTTTTTTGCTTTTTTTTGTTTGTTTTTTTTTTGTTTTGTTTTTTTTTATTTTGATTTTTATTCATAATTTTTAATCTATAAATTGTGGATATGTTTTAATTTTATATACCATTCACAATATGATTTTAGAGACTAAATGAGGATTCCAATTTATCTCAAAAACTATATTTAACAACACAGATTTTTGATTTGCACAAATTATACAAATTCTACCATGTATCATTCTTTTTATAGACTAGCCCTGATGAAGGGCTCCAAAATGAGTTGGATGTACTTGTTTACCTTTATCTTCAATAAACAACTATAAAATTCATCAAATTAGTCTTTTTAGTGGACCTCAGACACTCTCCAATCACCCAAGTATTGCAAAAGATAGGAAGGAGCCTGGTGTGTGTGTTTCAGCATGCTAGGAAGGCACTTTATGTCAGGGCTCCCAGGTATGACCAGAGGTGTGTGACTGAAGCAGGGAAACGCAGACCTCAGATATGTTATAAACAATATAATTTATTAACACTAACAGTACAAACATAAACGCAGTGCAATACTAAAACATAATACGGTGCAAACAAACCAAACCAAACCACCCACAGATAACAGTATATACAAGCAAGCGTCGTCAGGCAGGCCGGGTCAATATCAATTGGGCAGGTAGGTACAGGGGGAGCAAGCGGAGAATGGTCGGGGTCACAGGCCAGGTTCAGCAGGTAGCAAGCAGCATAGTACAGAGGGTCAGGCAGAGGGATGGTCCGGGTCACAAGCCAGGGATCAGAACAGGTAGCAAGCAGCGTAGTACAGAGGGTCAGACAGAGGGATGGTCAGGGTCACAAGCCAGGATCAGAGCAGGAGAAGTCAGCAAAGGAACAGAAACAGGATGCAGGACAGATACAGGGCCCAGGACAAACACAACACCAAGGCAGAGTCTGCAAGTCTGGCCATCCCTTAAATACACCAGTATCATCAGTTCCAGGTGTTAGCTGGCTGAAAGGTTGAGTCTCTGATTGCTGGGAGCACCCGCTGGCCAGCCCTGGTACTGCAGATCAAAAGGCAGGTGAGTCCCACCATTGCTGGCCAGTCCATTCCTAACAGTACCCCCCCCCTCAAGGAGCGGCCTCAGGACGCTCCAAACAGTCCTAGCTGGGCAAAATGTTCCACCGCCCGGGTCTGGCAACTGGCGGGATATCAAAGACTGGCACACCGGGCAGGACTCCGGGCAGCGGCACACCGGGCTGGACTCCGGGCAGAGGCACATCGAGCAGAGGCACACCGGGCAGAGGCACACCGGGCAGAGGCACATCGGGCAGAGGCACATCGGGCAGGACTCCGGGCAGAGGCACATCGGGCAGAGGCACATCGGGCAGGACTCCGGGCAGAGGCACATCGGGCAGAGGCACATCAGGCAGGACTCCAGGCAGAGGCACATCGGGCAGGACTCCAGGCAGAGGCACATCGGGCAGGACTCCAGGCAGAGGCACATCGGGCAGGACTCCGGGCAGAGGCACATCGGGCAGGACTCCGGGCAGAGGCACATCGGATTACCAGGCGAAGCAGCAGGCAGCGGGCCACCAGGCGGAGCAGCAGGCACCGGGCCCCCGGGCGGATCAGCAGGCACCGGGCCCCCGGGCGGAGCAGCAGGCACCGGGCCCCCGGGCGGAGCAGCAGGCACCGGGCCCCCGGGCGGAGCGGCAGGCACCGGGCCCCCGGGCGGGGCTACAGGCACCGGGCCCCCGGGCGGAGCGGCAGGCACCGGGCCCCCGGGCGGGGCGGCAGGCACCGGGCCCCCGGGCGGGGCGACAGGCACCGGGCCCCCGGGCGGGGCGACAGGCACCGGGCCCCCGGGCGGGGCGACAGGCACCGGGCCCCCGGGCGGAGCGGCAGGCACCGGGCCCCCGGGCGGAGCGGCAGGCACCGGGCCCCCGGGCGGAGCGGCAGGCACCGGGCCCCCGGGCGGGGCGACAGGCACCGGGCCCCCGGGCGGGGCGACAGGCACCGGGCCCCCAGGCGGGGCGACAGGCACCGGGCCCCCAGGCGGGGCGACAGGCATCGTGCCCCCAGGCGGAGCGGCGGGCGCCGGACCCCCAGGCGGAGCGACAGGTCTCGGGCCCTCAGGCGGAGCGGCGGGCGCCGGACCCCCAGGTGGAGCGACAGGTCTCGGGCCCTCAGGCGGAGCGGCGGGCGCCGGACCCCCAGGAGGAGCGACAGGTCTCGGGCCCTCAAGCGGAGTGGCAGGTGCCGGACCCCCAGGCGGAGCGACAGGTCTCGGGCCCTCAGGCGGAGCGACAGGTCTCGGGCCCCCAGGCGGAGCGGCGGGCACCGAGACACCAGGCACGACAGTGGGCTCCGAGTCAACTGGTATGACCGCAGGCACTGGGTCAGACATTGGATGGTCTGGCTGGACAGCGGGCATCGGGTCACCAGGCATCAGGTCATTTGGCTCGACAGCGGGCACCGCGTCATCTGGCAAGGCAGTGGGCTCCGAGTCAACTGGCATGACCGCAGGCACTGGGTCAGACATTGGATGGTCTGGCTGGACAGCGGGCATCGGGTCACCAGGCATCAGGTCATTTGGCTCGACAGCGGGCACCGCGTCATCTGGCAAGGCAGTGGGCTCCGAGTCAACTGGTATGACCGCGGGCACTGGGTCAGACATTGGATCGTCTGGCTGGACAGCGGGCATCGGGTCACCAGGCATCAGGTCATTTGGCTCGACCGCGGGCACCGCGTCATCTGGCAAGGCAGTGGTCTCCGAGTCAACAGGCACGACAGTGGGCACCGGGTCATCAGGTACCGGATTGTCTGGCTCGACAGCGGGCATCGGGTCATCAGGTATGACAGCGGACACTAGGTCACCAGGCATCAGGTCATTTGGCTTGCCAGCGGGCACCGCGTCATCTGGCAAGGCAGTGGGCACCGAGTCACCAGGTACGACAGCGGGCTCTGAGTCAATTGGCACGACAGCGGGCACCGGATCAGGTACCTGATCATCTGGATCAACAGCGGGCATCGAGTCAACTGGCCTAATAGGATCGTCAGGCTGGATCAGTTCATCATGCTGGGTAGAGGCATTAGGCCGAGTAGAGGCTTCAGGCCGAGTAGAGGCATCAGGCCGAGTAGAGGCATCAGGCCGAGTAGAGGCATCAGGCTGAAGAGAGGCATCAGGCCGAGTACAGGCATCAGGCCGAGTAGAGGCTTCAGGCCGCGTAGAGGCTTCAGGCCGCGTAGAGGCTTCAGGCTGAGGAGAGGCTTCAGGCCGCGTAGAGGCTTCAGGCCGAGTAGAGGCATCAGGCCGAGTACAGGCATCAGGCCGAGTACAGGCATCAGGCCAAGTAGAGGCTTCAGGCCGAGTAGAGGCATCAGGCTGCGTACAGGCATCAGTCTGAACCACGGAAGGCAGGCTCACCGGTTTGGATACTGGCAGGATGGTATTGGTTGGAAAGAATTTTCGCTTTTTTCTGGTTTTAACTACTGGAGCACTGCAAGTAAACGCAGGTCTGCAAACGAATGGAGCAGCTGGAGACAGAGAAGAACTGGAGGATGGAACAGGAGAGGGAGCAGTTGCTACAGAGGGCTTTTTTACAGGGTTAAAGGCAGGATAGGTGCAGCGAGTGGGAACAGGGTACTGACATGCGGTAGATAGCCAAGTATACTGGGCTGTAACTGGAGGAGCTGGTGGGAATACAGGAGTAGAGTTAGAAGCAGGACTGGGTCTTTGTAAGCTGACTGAGGCTGGGTGCAACAAATCTGTCCATGTCTGCAGTAGGGGTTGAACAAAGCTGAGCTTACACAAAGTCTGTCTGGTCAATGACTGCACTGCGTTTATACAATCTCTCAGTGTCTGTGGTGAACATGTGGAATAACGCTCCAGAAAGTAACCCACATCATCCTCTAATAACCACACCAGGGACTCTACCTGGTCTGCACTAAATGGTGGCAAAAATTCATCCCTGCATTCGGGGGAACCAGATGAAACCAACTCTGCACAAACCTCAATCAATGGCTGCACCTCAGAGAACACTGTGCCCTGATCTACTAGAACATGAGCGAGCCGTATACATTCTAGCAATTCATCCCGGGTATACTCCTTCAGAGTTTGATAAGCATACTCCCTGTCATCAAACACTAGCAGATATAAATACTCAACCTCCTCAAGATCCATCCTTCCCATCAACAAGCCAAGATGGCTTCCCTGTGCAGCCACTTCTGGTCAGGATTGGCCTTGGTGTAATGTCAGGGCTCCCAGGTATGACCAGAGGTGTGTGACTGAAGCAGGGAAACGCAGACCTCAGATATGTTATAAACAATATAATTTATTAACACTAACAGTACAAACATAAACACAGTGCAATACTAAAACATAATACGGTGCAAACAAACCAAACCAAACCACCCACAGATAACAGTATATACAAGCAAGCGTCGTCAGGCAGGCCGGGTCAATATCAATTGGGCAGGTAGGTACAGGGGGAGCAAGCGGAGAATGGTCGGGGTCACAGGCCAGGTTCAGCAGGTAGCAAGCAGCATAGTACAGAGTGTCAGGTAGAGGGATGGTCCGGGTCACAAGCCAGGGATCAGAACAGGTAGCAAGCAGCGTAGTACAGAGGGTCAGACAGAGGGATGGTCAGGGTCACAAGCCAGGATCAGAGCAGGAGAAGTCAGCAAAGGAACAGAAACAGGATGCAGGACAGATACAGGGCCCAGGACAAACACAACACCAAGGCAGAGTCTGCAAGTCTGGCCATCCCTTAAATACACCAGTATCATCAGTTCCAGGTGTTAGCTGGCTGAAAGGTTGAGTCTCTGATTGCTGGGAGCACCCGCTGGCCAGCCCTGGTACTGCAGATCAAAAGGCAGGTGAGTCCCACCATTGCTGGCCAGTCCATTCCTAACACTTTAGACTCATTATATTACTGCATGAATCACAGCAAGGATTATAATCTCCAAACACGACTCTGACAATTACGGAATCACCAATATATTAGTGTCCAACAAAGTGAAAGGACACTTGATTTAAAGGAGATGATTTTTTTTTTTTTTTTGGGGGGGGGGGGGGGTAATGTGATATTAAACCTTTTTTAAAACTAAGCAGGCTATCACTGGAGGAGCTGTTTGAAAAAAAAAAGATCTTTATAAGATAGGCAACATAAGAAGAAGTGTTCTGTGAAGGACAGAAAGGGGACCTTGAAATGTTATGTAACCTATTTAGACATTCCGCTCAGTCCTCAAAATTCTAAACACTTTATTTTGAGTGTTAAATGATTGATGAAACAGATTAGAGAGATCTGAATCTGGACTGTATTACTGATGGAAACAACATTTCACTTTGAGATTGGTTTATGAGCCATGTTCCAAAAGAGCATCGCTTTATCCTAGTGCATTAATTATCATTCATGGCTTAAGATAGAGTTAATTTAGCCATCTCAGTACAAATTTCAATAACTCTTTCTTCCTTAGAGCTGTCACTGTTACAAGCAGTGATACACGACAAACATCATATTTGTTCCGAAATCATTCTGGTTTTTTTTAGTTGGTGACAAACCCTACACTAATTATTATTATTTCTATTTTGTACTTTATTGTTCACAAGGTAGGTCTTTTTATATTGTTAAAGTGGAAGTAAAGTGTAGTGGAGGCAGCCAGCCTCCACTGGTGGCGGTTCAAGCTTTCTGCATCCACACTCTCTCCTCTACTGCTAACTCTATTAATGTGATCACTGCAACCCTGGTTCTACTATTGCACTCTATACTGGGAGGAATAATTCTTACTGATGCTCACTACCCAAGTGCTGGTCATAGTATAGACAAAGCTCCAAGGTGCATACAGATGAGCAGGCCTGCAGGTGCTCATTTTGCTGTGTATAGCCTCACCTGCCGCTGACACTGGCACCAACTGGACTATTTAAGTGCAGCAGTTGTACTAGCCAGGGTTGTCTGATCTGCAGCTTTTCATGTGTTCTTGTGCCTGTACTTGACTCCTGTGATTGACCTGGCTCATCCTGACCACACTTCAACTCTACCTGTCCTGACCTCGGCCTGTGTTTGGATTCTGCACTGCCTCTTGCTTATCAGCCTGCTCCAGTGGTCCCACTTCAGCCTGTATCCTTATCATTCTCCTGCCTGCTATCCATGCCTGAATCTGACCATCTGTTACTGACCTGGCTTGCCTCACCACACATCCTGCTCATCCATCTGCTCATTGTCTTCTGTTCAGCACGCTACTCACATGGTCTTTGCTATTCATCCACCTGCCACATGCCGCCTGCCTATCCTGCACCTGTGATCGGTCATTTGCCAGCCAAGCAACAGCCAGCTTGCTGTCTGCCAAGTTCAGAGCCTGCTGCTCCTGCTGCCCTCTACTACATTGGCTATCTGATCCGTTACTGGCAAAGCACTTACCTATGCGGTCTGCAGGACACTCAACAGGCACTCGTACCTCGCTGTGCTTTCATGGACACTGTCTCACTACGTGGCCCCTCAGCTGCAGCTGTAAGAGAGGCCTCTCTCCTCACATCGAGCTTTACCATCACTCTACTACCAGGCTCTGACATATACTGACTGATGAAATAAAAACTGGTAACCAGAATCAGTAGTCAGACCAAAGTTATGGTGCAAGGAAACCAGGTTGGCACTGGTTCGACGTGAGGACGTGACCAAAAAATAGTCTTCAGAGGCTACAGACATCACACATTGGTGCAGTATTTATTCCCTAAACCACTCCCACTAGGGAATAAATACTGCACCAATGGGTGATGTCTCTAGCCTCTGAAGACGCCCAGTGGGAGGGGAGAAATGCATTAGTCGGAGACAGTTGGTGACATAATTTCAGGTCCGGCAATTCTTTGCTTTTTTCTTTTGTTTTTGAGCGAGAGTAACAAATTTAGTGCAAAAGTTTTAATAAATGGAATTATGCTATGTGGGCCTTTTTGGCATTCCCTTTACATGTCTGAGCACACCAAATTTTGATTCTTAATAGTGCGTAGGAGAGATGAGCAGTAAGGCGGACTATAAGTTGCAGCAATTCCATGACATCTGCTCTTGCTGCCCCCTTTTCCAGGACACCTAGGTTGCTCTCCTGGATAAGGGTATTTTAATAATTTTGACATGGACCCCAAGCCATTTTTTTGTTGTGATGTTAAAATTTACTTCCTTGTGCCTCCACGTAGGGACAGTACAGGATAATAGAGTTTTGTGCATAAGCAGCACTCATTTTTCTCCACCTAAATCTAAATTCACATTTTGAAGTGAATGTCTCCTTTAATAAATTATCATGGTCACTGTAATAAAAACAGAAGCATTTACTTTTTAAAAAAAGTGTATCTATAATTGGAATATTTTAAGTCCCGCTACAGCATTCCTTACATATTTAAGATTGGACCATTGCACTCTTCATTGATCTGCTCAAATTTAGTGCTAACAATCTATATAATAAATTACATTTAATGTTCCTTTGTTCAGGGCCTGCAGTTTGTCTTACAGTAGTGTGCTGCCAAGTGTTTTGCTACAAAATGTAACTGCTTGGCATGTAATCTTATTTAAATTTCATATCTTTTCTGAGAGAGTTATAAAATACCTTATATGAAACTGACTTTTAAAATTAGTGTGAAAGAACCTGTTTTGTTAACATTTTGTGTCTTGTTTAACTAGATTTGAAAAATTCAATAATATAAATAAATAAATACAAGGAGGGGCATTGCTTGGACATGGTGACGTGAACACGCTTCTCAGGGAGCTCTGCCTGGATCACCCAGTTTAACCCGCCCTGACAGCTGCACCTCATGCCCAGTGATAAGAAACATCCGTTGGCTCCTTGGGAATTGAAAAGTCAGGATATTACCCACTATTTCTTGTGACAACACTCGGTTGTGTCCGACCGCCATCCATCCACCCAAGATGGCACAGATGAAGACTGGCCCGGCTTCTTCCTCCACGTCCAGAGTGTGGCATGGTAGCAGCAGATAATTCCCTGGGGAAGGGGAAAGTATGCCCCTGGATGCACTCGTGGCTTACATCTCTCTGATACCGAAGGAGGGTAAGGATCCCTCGCATTGCTGCAGCTACTGCACCATTGCACTCTTGAACGTTGACTTGAAACTGTTTGCAAAAATCCTAACCAACACATCCCCAGCCTAGTTCACAGGGACCAGGCGGGTTTTGTCCTGTCCAGGGAACCTCAGGACAACACCATACGTGTCCTCAACCTGATCCATTCTGCAAGGGCTGCCAAAAAGACCCACTCATTCTACTATCCACAGATGCCAAAAAAAGCATTTGATCGGGTCAACTGGCAGATCATGCAAGCAATGCTGTCCCTCATTGGTCTTGGATCAATCTTGCATGCTACACTGGATCACCTCTCTTTATTCCCAACCCTCAGCCTCTGTCAAAATCAATGAGATTAGATCTGATTTTTTTTCCGCATCTCTACTGGGACATGCCAGGGGTTCACATTCTCTCCCCTGATTTTTATTTTGACGCTGGAACCTTTTCTGTGCACAATTCGAGCTGACCCTAATATCCCTGGTTTCCACAAACCGCCCGGGGAACATAAGATAGCTGACAACCTTATTTTTTTTCTTACTGACGCTCTTACTTCCCTGCCCAACCTGTTGCAGGCCCTTCGGGATTAAAGTAATCTGTTATATTTTAAAATTAACATTACAAAATTCTCTGCACTTATTATCCCTTCTAACCCTGAAGTACTCTGGCCTTTTTTCTCCTTTCGTTGGGCAGCTGACTTGATCTGGTATCTTGGCACCAATATCACCCCAGATCTTTCCCATCTCTATGCAGAAAATTTTGCCCCTCTGTTGCTTAAAATCATAGATGATCTTCTCCATTGGTTTTCTCTTACACTGATTTGGTTTGGCTGCTGCCAGTTGTACCTTGCATACTTTACTTACTACAAGCTCTCCCCATTCCACTTCCTGTGTCTTTTTTCAGAAAACTCAATGCAATGTTCTGAGTCTTCATTTGGTCTCATGGGAAGCCACGCTTGGCGTTTGTTTATCCTGCCCAAAATCTGTGGAGGAGTGGGTCTAGCAAACATTCGCTCTTACTTTAGAGCCACATATCTCACTCGCCTGGTCAATTGGCACTGCCATAGTAATGCTAAGCATTTGGTTGCCATGGAGATAGAGGACTCAAGGGACACAGCCCTGAGCTGGCCTTGGCTGAGACACCCATTGTCTCATGATCTCAGTGCACATTCTACCCTTGGAACCACCCTTCAGGTCACCCAGGAGGCATTTCGGAGTACAGCCATCTTCCTGGCTTCTTCTCCTTTGGTTCCCATCCTGGGCAACCCCTACTTCCCTCCAGGACTGGATGACCACCAATTTTCTCATCTCAAAGTCAGCGGATATACCCACTTAGTAGGTTTTCTCAATTCTGCAGGGCCCCTTCTTGCTACAGACCTCAATCGGTTAGTGAACCCCCCTTGAGTTTTTGGGGAGGCCTCCAGCTCTGTTCCTATCTTCGCACCCTTCTACACTCACCTGGCATTGCCTGTAAGTTATCTGCCTTTGAAGCCCTATGCCACAAAGGAGGCACAGTCTGACAGTCTCTCCACCATCTACTCCTCATATAGCCGGGAGTCAGACTTGGGTGTGTCCTTCACTGAGTTGCAACGCGAAAAAATACTGTACTTTGCCTAAAAGTCATCAATGGCATCCAAGGTTCAGGAGACCAACTACAAACTCCTTAAGTGATGGTATTGGGTGCCCTCCAACCTCCATCATATTTCATCACAGTTCTTGAGTGCGTGCTGGCGTCGTGGGGCTGATGGCGGTACCCTCCTTCATATCTTCTGGCAGTGCTCAATTATCCAACTTTTTTGGTGGGGAGTGATTGACATTATTTGACAACTTACAGCCATAGACTTGCATGGCAACCCTGTGGATTGCCTGCTGCATCTATCGAGGAGACCCATCAAGAAATATAAAGCCTTCCTTACTATCCAACTGCTTAATGCTGCCAACGCCTGTATTCAACTTCAGTGGAAGGATCCCCACCCCCCACTCTTTCTTTTTGGTTCTCTAAGGTGAACAAGCTGAGGGACATGGAAGATCTGACTGCCACTCTATACAAAAAAGACATTCAGGGACACCTGGCGCACTTGGCAACATTTGTATTTACAGACGCATATCTGGCTGAACTTGCCATCCATCAGTGGGGTCTCTTTTGGCTTTTTTCCTGCTTTACTCTTCGGGAGAGGATGCCAAATTGTCTGGTTTCTGACTTGCTTTTCTTTTACTCTCTTTCTTTCTCTGGACAGCCCTTACCGTCACATTATCTCCTCAGTAATGCTTCTGTTTCTGTTCCTTAATCCCCCTGGTCCCCGCAGTACCTTCAGTGGGCTTTACTCCCTTTTTCTCCCTTTCCTGTACTCCCCCTTGTTTTTATTGATGTCAGTGTGCTTTTGGTACTGTAGGTGGGCATCCCTACCTACGATGTGTTGTTATTCTTGTAGTACACTGGTTAGTCATGTTCATCTCAGTGTCAAGATATAAGGTCAGGTTCAGAGACCAGTTGCTAGAGCATGTTGTAAGGCTTACCTGAAACGAGCAGGATTGGTACACCAGCGGCCCACCCTGGGAATGACGCAGGCTCACCTGAGGTGCGGTGTCTAAGCATCCACCGGTCTTCCCCAGAGCTCCTGATGGTGGAGATGGATTTGGCTGCGTGTGAATGCCAGGTCGCGGATCTCAGGATCACCCCACCAGGGAATGAGTAGGCTGGAAACCAAAAGCGGATCAAACAGTTCAGGGATCAAACAGAAGCGGAGTCAGTCACAAGCCAAGGGTCGGTCACCAATGGTAGTAGATAGGATGAGGCAGAATCGCAAGCCAGTAGCTCTTTATTCCCAATGTCGTAATTTCTTTCGGCTGGAGACATCAAACGGGAAAAATAGGCACAAGGATGAAGTTGCATCTTTTCATCATTTCGCTGAGACAGGATCGCTCCCACGGCAGAATTGGAAGCATCTACTTCCACTATAAAGGGTAGTTCAGGATCAGGATGTACCAAGATTGGTGCGGAAGTGAAAAGAGTTTTCAGCTTTTCAAACGCAGCTTGTGCCTCAGAGGTCCACATGAAGGGTACCCCTTTCTTTGTAAGTTGTGTGATTGGCACTATCACTCTAGAGAAGTTTCTTATAAATTTTCTGTAGAAGTTGGCAAACCTGACAAAAGTCCTCCAGAGTCTTGCAAATGTGCATAAACCTTCTATTCGGCCACCTCTAACCAATGCTCACAAGCAGAAACGGCTGTTGTCACGATATAAGGTCAGGTTCAGAGACCAGTTGCTACAGCAGTTGTAAGGCTTACCTGAAACGAGCAGGATTGGTACACCAGCGGCCCACCCTGGGAATGACGCAGGCTCATCTGAGGTGCGGGGTCTAAGCATCCACTGGTCTTCCCCAGAGCTCCTAATGGTGGAGATGGATTTGGCTGCGTGTGAATGCCAGGTCGCAGATCTCAGGATCACCCCACCAGGGAATGAGTAGGCTGGAAACCAAAAGCAGATCAAACAGTTCAGGGATCAAACAGAAGCGGAGTCAGTCACAAGCCATGGGTCGGTCACCAATGGTAATAGATAGGATGAGGCAGAATCGTAGTCAGTAGCAAGCCAAAGGTCGGTAACGTAGATGAAGGCAGCAGCAGGAACAGTAAGCGGGATATTGGCGTGGTAAAGCACAATAATCTGGCAAGGAGGAAGTGCATGGACATGGCTTTTAGAAGGAAGTTCATGGGAGGAGCAAGGAGTTCAAGGTTCAAGAGAAATCAAGGCACAAGGCAGGATTATCCAAGAATTGTCAAGAGAGCTGTCCAGCATTCCAGATAGCTCAGTGAGAAGAGACATTGCCTCCCACTGCAGAAGGACCAGGTTCGATCCCAGGTTCTGACACTCAGATTTGCCCCTATCACCCTCACTCCAGGATGATTCTCTACAGCTACAAATGGATCCTGCCTGCGACCTGTTCTACATTCCTGTTACTCTGGCACAAGCGTTCATGACCTATTTTGTTCTCATGTGGCTCAGATTATTGTAAATATTCTTTGTTTCTTTTCATAACATGATGTTATAACAACTACATGGTTGCTTTTTGTACCTCAGTTGACATCTTACTCAGTCTTTTTATATTGTATGCCCTATTCCAAATAAAAGAAATTACAAAAAAAAAGAATTACAAGGAGATGTAGAGACCAATATATAACTATCTTTATCTATAATATTTTACCCTGTTCACAACATTTTTAGTCTAATATTGGTACAACAGTCAATCTATCAAATTCCTTAACGGCTACATATAGGTCATGATTTGGATATGCTACAAAAAATACAAATATTTACAGGATGATAGAGCCCCCAATGTAGCTCTTAGCTCTTTCCCCTATACCATCTACAATAACACTAGTATAGTAATTGTTTTGGTTTATTCAGTTATCATCCAAATGCTATTGCTCTCTGAATATATCAAGACATGGCCATTATGTAGCCATACAGAATTGGGCTTCATTAGCTACTGGATCCAATAACACTTGAATGACTGTCTAATGTTATAGCTGCTTCGTTGAACTACAGCACTGAGTCAGGTAACCAAACCATGAGATAAAAGAAAAGATTGTACACATCAAAATAAAACTTGTGGAATCTATCATAACTGCCTGCCACTTTAATTCAGCAGCTCCCCCTGGTGCCCCCAGCACTCTACTATGCAGATGTAGACTTCAAAGTTGTAGTTGGGGCTTGGTTATGCCCCCTTCCCCTCACCTTGGAACTTGATTGTATCTCCATGTGATGGTTGGCCTTAGTAGCCGAAAACATTTGCAAGCATCTGGAAATGTAAGCTATAACCATAAACCTCACAGTGACAGATTACATTACTATCCAAGTGAGAAGGAATTTACTGCTTATAATTTTTCTAACAACTCAGGGCTTTTATTATATATAAAGGAGAATCTCTTACTTGGCACTGATTTTAGCAAAGCAGCAGACAAATGGTAAAACAACTATATCTTCAGAATGGAAGAATTATGTGAATCTGCAATAAAGTTCGCTAAATGTCTCCTAATATATGTTGATGAACTAGATGGAGTTAATTACATTTCATTAATGTAATTATCCATGGAAACTTAAGCAGGCCATAAATTATGTGATTTTCTTTTTTGCAACCATGGGTTGCAGGAAAGGAAATAGCTTGATTCCCCCCCATCAACACAGACTGTGAATCTCTCTCACAGAGCTATTGTGCTCTCCTAGTGGGGGGGTCGCAGGGGACCATCCCTGCCAAGAGAACACAGTGATTACTGCTAGTAGCTATAGGCACTGGCGATAATCACATGCTAGAAATCCAACATGCTGGTTGTACTTGAGTCAATTGATGGATCAACTTGTGTATAATGAGCCTTCCCATAGGTAGATCAAATCCTGCTGAACCAGCTGAGAGTCAAAACATCTATGGCCAGCTTTACTTACAGCAGTCCCCTTATGGTAACCCTAACTTCCCATCCTAAATTGCAAGACCTAAGAATTACCATATTAAAAAAGAACCTTCGCTTCTGAGATGTTTGCAAGGGGTGACCTGATTTGGCCCTTTCCCATTATACCAGGAAAACTGTGGATCTCAAATTTCATGAGAATTCACTCTGCACTAAGAAGGAGCACCTTCCCAATAGATTTGGAATCCTCAGCTTTTCCAGGATACTGAGAGAATGTCAAGTGATGTCATCCTGGATCTGACAAATAGGACCTAAGGTACTTTTTCTTTTTTGTCAATGTTTTTGATTGTTTCAATTAAATTTCATCACCTTTATATTGTTCGGAGCAAAAAAAAATCAGCTTTGGGTTTTTGTACCACTGATGCACTTTGTCCCATACTACTGAATATAGTGAATCTGATAATATTAAAACATCATGAAAACATGTATAGATTGCTTTTTCACTATATCAAATGTTATCAGATGTCACCGGCTTCTATTTTGGTCCGCTGTGTGTGTACATGGGGTTAGCCTTTTTAAAACTTTGTGATTTAACAGAAGGAGTTCTAATTAGTACACTGAGGAGTAATAGCTGATTATCTGTGTAGAGGCCTAGGTTCACTGCAGGGAACGCTTTATTAACCTTAATAAAAACACATAGACATAGACACCAGCAGGCACATAATTATGCCTAAATTATCAAAACAGCTAGAGTAAGATCTTTGTGCTATTACAGGTGTTCTTTAGGGAGAAGGTACCCATAATGGTTTTAAAAAAACATTCATATCGCCAAGAGAGGTAAAAAGCTAAGTCACTTATACAAGACATGTGAAATCTTAATAAAAATAAAGAGGCAGGCTTCATAATGGCTAAATAGTCACTACTGGGGTTCTTTCTATTCCCTCTAAAAACATTATCTATAGGTCTGCAAGGGCATTCCTCCAAGGTGACCATAGAGTATGTATGTTTGTAATTGTGTATAGCACCCTTCTAGGTAGGTTGTTAGATTGTAGATAGTTTAATTTTGTATAGTGTGGTCTCCTGCTTAAGAGGAAACTGATAGGCAAAACATAGCAGTTTTCCTGCTAAACTGAAAGCTACAATTGTTAAGTGAGAGATCCTGTGTGGCTCACAGTGCTGCTGCTGCGATTGGCTCCTCTGTGTCCAGGAGACCTTGGAAGGTCCTGGGTGAACAGGAGTGACTCATGCAGATCAGCAGCATGAATATGAATGCAGTTCCAGCCAATTACAGGGAGTGGTGCCCCTGATCTGCTGGGTGCTAGTATTTATACTCAGTGATGACATGTGACCTGGGTTCTTCTTCTTCCTCTGAGAAGGGAATTCCAGCCATGGCAGGCCGCTCCCTCTCTGGCTCATGCTGCAGGAGGCCTCGGGTGGGTGACCTGAGGGCCAGGATGCTAAAACCCAGGGTGCTTCTGAGAGCTGACTGAGGGGGGTGTTTACAGATACTGTCTGGTATCGTGAAGGAAATTGAACTGCAGCAAGAGCCTTGTGAGTACAGACTGTTCTACATGGATGCTGAGGGTTGTGTTTAACCCCCCTTTGGACCTACATAGTCAGCTGCTGGGTGTAATCTAGAGGGGACACAGGCTGGTGTCTAGAAGAGTAACTCTCCACTAAGTCTGCAGAGGGACTTTGTTCCATTCTTGTACAGTTTACTAAACAGTTCAATTTTGAGAAAGCTGTCCTCAATTGTGCATTGTATGATTTATAGTATCCTGCTATATCCCTTCCCTATTCCAGTTCCAAAAACAAACTAAAATAAAAAAGAAACTAGTCCCTAGACAGATCATTGGAGTAGCGCGCAAAAGTTGTGTGCAGCTGGCTATGGAAGATGCTGTTATTGGCTGCAGGAGAAGATCTAGGGGAAACCTGGGCAAGATACAAGTGGATCCTGTCACAATCATGCCCACAGGAAGAGGTGCGGTTCTCCATTTTGCTCCGAATTTCTGCATTGTGGTATTTCTCTTAAACTAATATGCAATCACCTGAGAGGGGGAGGTGTAGTATCGTGCATATAAGAGCCAGGCACAGGTTCTCCCAGTAGGAAGAAGGCTTCATGTATCTCCTCATTCCCCCTCCCTCAGGAATGCAACCAGCATATGATGATGAGTCCCTGCCTAACAATTCTTTGCTAAATAAGGCTTGGCTTTACCATTGTGGGAAGAGATTTTGAGTAGAAAAAAGAAGTGTTATGTTTTGTGTTCAATCAGAGAAGTGAGAGAATAATCTGGCAAGGAGGAAGTCCAAGGACATGGCTTATATAGGAAGTTCATGGGAGGAGCAAGGAGTTCAAGGTTCAAGAGCAAACAAGGCACAAGGCAGGATTATCCAATAGAAGAGGCAGAGTGTTGTCCAGCATCCTAGGTAGCTCAGTGAGAAGAGTTACTGCCTGACACAGTAGAAGTCCCAGGTTCAAGTCCAGGCCCTGACATAGTCACAGCCGACTGGTGCTCCCCCGTGACCACTCACTTGGTCGGCACAACAGAAGGAACCTGGTTCTCCCGCAGTGCAATGGCACCCTGTCAACCCAAGGTGAACCTCTGGGCAGAGGTTGGTTGCGTCAGGAGGGAAATTGTAGTCCCCTCCCATGCAACCACCTGAGGGGGGAGGTATTACAATCATGCCCACAGGGAGAGGTGCGGTTCTCCATTTTGCTCCAAATTTCTGCATTGTGGTATTATGCAGTCAGCTGAGAGAGGGAGGTGTAGTATCGTGCATATAAAAGCCAGGCACAGGTTCTCCCTGTAGGAAGAAGGCTTCATGTATCTCCTCCTTCCCCCTCCCTCAGGAATGCAACCAGCGTATGATGCTGAGTCCCTGCCTAACAATTCTTTGCTAAATAAGGCTTGGCTTCACCATTGTGGGAAGAGATTTTGAGTAGAAAAAAGAAGTGTTATGTTTTGTGTTCAGTCAGAGAAGTGAGAATCTCCTGCGTTCAACATCTCGCAGAGGGAGAGAGAGAAAGAAGAAGAAGATCTCCCTGCCTTAATATTAAAACTAACAGTGGAAGATCAAAGCATCCTTTTGGTCATGAAACTTGAAGCTGCTTAAAACCAAGGCTGACTGGCAAGCACTTTAACCCTTTAAACTCCTTTCTGTTATCTGTTTGCTGTGCTCTGTATATATATATATATATATATATATATATATATATATATATATATATATATTGGTTACATCTTCTTTCTGTAAATATTTCTACTGCACCCTTTTGACCTTTTAGTAATAAATCTTACTTTCTACAAGTGTTGAACTGTTTCTATAGCTCCTGAATGTAACTTATGAATCCCTGCCGCTGAAGAGCGCTACTATGAGTATTTAACCCTCTGTATAACAAGGTCTGTAGAGACAGCGGGATACTGACGGTTAACCAATCATCCTAGTGTATTGCTGAGTTTCCTCTTTCTCTGTATAAAAAGGAGGTGGTGGCAGTGTGAAGGGTTAATTGCGTAATTAACCTGACCCAGTAACAATCGCATTCAGGCTGGTGGTCCAATTAGCTGGAAAATCGGTGTGCAGGGTGCAGCTGGGTGTGACATTGTTACGCACGTGACATCGCGGTTTTAGATTGGCTAGTCCTTCGGTCACGAGTTTGGTGAGAAGGGCTGGGGTCTGATGCCATGCCCGTCACAGCTCCTACAAGGGTAGTGCTACATGTGCCACTGTGGTATTCAGGTCTGTGAAGGCAGATTGTGCAGGTATGGCCAGTACTGAAGGGGATTTTGTGGAAGAGGTTACAGATATCAAGGTAAACCTCAGAAAAGGCTGTAAAAAAACATAATGCTAAACCTTTAATATCACATTAGGTTGTAGCCACATTTACTGCCAGTAACAAAATAAGACATAGAATACCAGAAAATGATTGCAAAAAGTGTATGCACAAACATCTTCATTTTGTATTAAGTACAAGCTTAAAGTGTATGTAAACTCCAACAATATTTTCTACCATATGTTCTATTAAATATACCATTGCAAGTGTTTTGTTCTATCTGTTTGAAGAGTGCAAAAAATACCTGTTCATCTTGTCAGAAATTCAGAGTCATCCTGTGTTATCTCAAGGAATTTAATTGGCCCTTCCAATTAAATTAGGATTACAGAATGATTAAGCTGCCCATAGATTAGTCATCGCATTGAGGACTCAGTTTCCCCATCCACACACTTGATATGGATGGGGAATACTCCCCATAGAGCTACTGTATTCTGACAGGAGGGAGTCTTCCCCACTTATCAGGATACACCAATGATTGCTGCTGGCCATAGCCAGCAACACTAATCAGGCTGAAATTTTCAAACAGGTCTGTTGTACAGAACTTAGTTGCCCATACATGGATACAGGGGCGGACTGACAACTCATGGGGCCCCCGGGCAATAGGGGATCATGGGGCCCCTGTGTCCTTGCCCAAATTCAAAAAAGCCTATGAAAAAGGTACCAGGGGCATCTCATGGGGCCCCCTACTGACCCCGGGCCCTCGGGCAGTGCCCAAGTTTCCAAATGGTCAGTCCGCCCCTACATGGATAGAAATGTGGCTGGTCCATGATGAACCGAACAAAATTCAATCCAAATATGGCTGGCTTAAGTCTTTTTTGTTGTGATGATGGGAAGGTAGGTGGGTCTGAGTGATTTGGCAAGAGAAAAATAGACAGGGTTGAAAGCCCTTGATCCACAAAAATGCTGTTTGTTGTCAACCCACAATGAGACCTAGGAACTAAGTGCCTTTCTTTCAAATCAACGGGTATTTTTCTGAACTTGGAGGGTCCTTAACTTGTTTAGTTCTTTGGCAGTGAAAGTGAAGGATTAAGCACAAGATGAGTGCAGCCATCAGCTTATGCCCATTTTCCTCAGCCAGGTTCCAGCTGTAAAGTGAAAATATGCGTCAGCTGTCCAGCCAGAGATTGCTTTCACAGTGCACCACCCCCACCTGGTTGCTGGGCTCTGCTGATCTTACTGGGAGCCCGAGACCTCACCAGACGGCTTCAACATGGCAGGTGGAATTTCTGTTCAGTTAGATGCTTTGGAGGCCAGGGGAGACATTGGGGTCTATTAGACCCTCAATGTCTCCATAAATAACATTATTGCATGGGAGCTTGTAAACGCTTTGTGATAGCAAAAACGTTAAATTAAAAGTAAAATGGAATAAAAAATATAAAAAAAAAGTATTAAAAAAATAAAAAAAGAACCTTAACCCCTGCTGCCCTACACACGCCAGCAAATGCAACTACGAATGCAGTAAATGCAAGCCACGTTTGAACCATACGTGCGGTATTGTCATGAACATTGGAGTTAGAGCAATAATTCTTGCACCAGAGCTCACAGTTGACTCTAAAGTGATAACTTGTAAAGGCTTTTAAAATGTCACCCATGGAAATTTTTCTACACCATTGTTTTTTGTGATTTCACAGGCATACACAGTGTTAAGATTTAACATGTTGGTAATGTTTTATTTGACCTCATCTTTTATTTTTTCCCAAAAATGGGTATTATTTTGTACGTGTTGGCACTAAAATTCATTTTATTATATTTTTTCCTTAAACTACTATGCGTTTAATAAACAGTTGCACAAATATCGCAACAACTATTTTTTAAAATTAAAGTTCTTTATTAAAATAATGTGAGACTGTTTAGCAATAAGCAGCTGTTGAGACAATAAACACAATAGTCAGAAATATGCAATGTATTCTCTGCACTCGTATGCTTACAGAGCACAGTGGTCAGGACAGTTTAGTGTAAACCAGATTGCACACAGTGCAACCGTCAGAAGTATGTTCCACACAACATAGTTTATAGAATGCAGAGGCCAGAAGTATAACATAAAGCACAACATACAGAGTGTAAATAGGAGTATGAAACATTGCGCCTTTTGCTGGTTAGGTTTCCTGCTATGTGGGTGTGATTATTGGCAGGTGTTAGTGCCCCTTTAATGTTGTTCCTCCTGCGGTGATGTAACAGGTGGATATAGTGCTTCTTTATATTCTAGCTTATTGTTTGGCCCAGTACACTTGAGGTATGGGAGCAAGACACCCCTGATCAAGCAAGATGTAGTGTGGTGGAGCAAATCTAAAGAGCCCTCTGCAGAGCTGAACTGCCAGGCCAAGGAAGAGAAAACACTTGGAAGCAGATAGAGAGATCTTGACACCACTGATCTTTAAATGCAGGTATGTGGCTTAGTTTAGAGTGGCCCCTGGACCTATGGAGGATCTCGTTTGTGTGTGAGGAAGGACACCGTGTGTGAGGAACACCTGTTGCTAAAGTGACTGTAACATCTGGTGAAGATGGCTTTACTGTTCTTGGAGTTTTCTGCACTTGTATGACAACTGCCTAGGAAGTTATGATAAAGAGGAGAGCAGGGGCGGACTGACAACTCATGGGGCCCCCGGGCAATAGGGGATCATGGGGCCCCTGTGTCCTTGCCCAAACTCAAAAAAGCCTATGAAAAAGGTACCAGGGGCATCTCATGGGGCCCCCTACTGCCCTTGGGCAGTGCCCGAGTTTCCAAATGGTCAGTCCGCCCCTGGAGGAGAGTGTTCTGCACTGTGAACTGTTATCAGTGAGTATGAACTGTTAATATGCTGCAATGTGCCTGTAGCCTAAGACTTGACGTTTGTACAGTAAAGCTGTGAAAATGCAACTTGTTTGGACATTAGTTTAATCTGGGTAACAGGCCTAAGGCTAAGAATATGTGTGTCAGGACGGGATCTGAACCCATTATCTCCGCCCTGCTTCAGCAGTAGCTCTTTTTGCTGACCCACCTGAGATGCTGGACAGTACCTTGTCTGATCCAATGGACAATCATGTGCCTTTTTTCTAGTGAACCTTGAACTCCTTACACCTTCCATGAACTTTCTATTTAAACCATGCCTTATGCACTTCCTGTTTGCCAGATTATTGTGCTCTTCTCAAGCCAACATCTTGCTCTTGTCTCTCTTTCTGCCCTCCACATCTTCACTACTACTCCTTACCAATCTTGGTTTGTCTCTTGACTACTCTTCTGCTTGATCTTAACCTGCATTTGTTATCAACCTTTGGATTGTTTACTGACTACACTGCTGCTTGATCCCTGCATGCTATATCTGCTACTGAACCCCCACATACTCAGTGCCTGGCGGGCGATCCTGAGGACTGCAACTTGGTACTAACATGCAGCAAAACCCATCTCTGGTGAATAGCAGTTGGTGCTTAGACCCCATATCTTGGGTGAGCCCACAACATCTGCCACTGGACCCTGACTTGCTCACCTCCTGGTGGGGTGATCCTGAAGACTGCTATCTGGTACTAACACCCAGCAAAATCCATCTCCACCATCTCTGGTGAATACCAGTTAGTTCTTAGACACTGCACCTCAGGTGAGCCCAAGTCATCTGTCAAGGTGACCTGCTTGTGTACTTATCCATCTGGTCAATTGGAGCCTCTCTACTGCTATAGCTACTTATTTTGGAGCCTGACCCCTGACCATGACAATGCGTGTATGTACGCTTCACGCCAGGAAAAGGTGACACAATATGGTGGAGTTTCTCTGAAACAACAGGTGGGTGGCTATCCTATACAAGGAGAAGCGGGGTGGGTCCAGGGTCAACATGGCACCAATAGGCAACCAATGTGGACCCACCTTACGTATTGACTTATACTGTATAGTGTTATGGGGTGTCATTCACAACGAATGACATCACTTGGACACATGCTTGAACGTGTGTTCTGGTATTGTGTGCTAAAACACATTACTGCAATGCAATAGCCTTTCTAGGAACTATAGTTACATATCCAAACTCCTCCATGCTCTACTTTCTTTTTATCCTGTGCATGAGAATCCTATGAAAAGGCTCATTACCATGAGTCTGAATTGTGGAGGGCCTCTCCAGGGAAATAAACAGCAATTTCCTTGAATGTTCAGAAGAAGCTGCTTGGTTGGTACTTTTTGCAGTGAGTGACAGATCTTGGAAGAGCAGGAGAAGGCGAACATTAGGGCCAATTCACACCATTGTGCTGTGTTACTGTGCACTGGCATCTATGCATTCATTTTTAGATGGTACCCCAACTCACCTACATTGGGTTGCAACATGCTGCAACTCCCAGTAACACACCACTGTGTAGTGCAGTATTCTGTTATACACAAAATTCAGCAGGTATAACGTTAGGTCTCCTATAATGCATAATGGTTAATGCATAATGTATAAAATGAATGGGATGCCTTATACACCTCATGTTGTGATCCTGGGATCACCTACTAAAAAGCCAGTATAATTGGTAAACATGAATAAGCTGCCAAACTGCAGTGCACATCAATGCATAGTCCTTAACACACAGGGACCCTAGCATTAATAAAGTGCACTTGGTATTGTCCCTGAAAATCAGAGACAACTGTCTTCTATTTAGCAGATCTTCATAATTAAAAGTATATAAAGAGTAGGGCTGTAAAGCCTTTCCCCTTTTCAAGGCACCTTGTCCTCATGTTGAAGGGGCAAGGACCTTATCCCCCCATTCAGTCCCTAAGAGGATGTGGGGGGTTTGTGAGGGGACTTATCATATCCTGGAAGCCCTTTTTATAATGAGGCCCCCAGATTTCTAGCCTCCCATAGAGGAATGCGTATGAGAAGTACTTTAGGACCTACTTCCACTTATTAGGGTAAATGTAGGCACTCATGCCCGTTAAGGCCGTTAAAACTGTAGTAAATTCATAACATTAAAAAGTACCACCCCCCTTACAAGTTAATGGCATAATGTGCTAGAATACACCGCATGCTAGCATATTATGCCAGACTTACCTGTAAAACGGATCCCTCCATCAGTGCAATGTCCCAGTTGCCTGGGCTTCCATCCTCACCTGGTCTTCTTTCCACGTTTGCAGGTTCTGGCCATTTGAATGGCCAAGCCGCAATAGCATCACTATGGACTGACAACACATTTTGTGTGCCCATGTATCAGTGCGCATGTGTTGGCTGCTGCTGAAGGGCATGTTGGCTGCTGCAGAAGTTAACCCTCTAATGACTGAAGGACCAAGTTAGAGTAAACACACAGCAGGAGTTTTGCCCACAACGCATAATGAAATTAAGGGTGTAGTGTGTCTTGTTATGACAGACCTGCTGACAGAAATGCTGGAGTCATTGGATGTACAGCCAGTATATGTCTTTCCATCTCCTTCCTTGATGACTTTTCCGCCTGGCTGCCCTTCTTCCTCTCCTCTGAGCTACCCACCATCATCCTTGGTGACTTCAATATCCCTATCAATGTCAACAACCCGGCTACATCCCAACTCCTCCACCTAACCTCTTCTTTTGCACTCTCACAGTGCACACAGTCCTCCACCCACACCGACGGGAACACCCTGGACCTCGTTTTCTCCCATCTCTGCACCCCCCACAACCTCACTAACACCCCTTTCCCTCTCTCTGACCACAACCTCATTACGTTCTCCATCTCCCCGTCCTCTAACACCTCCCCCTCAAACGTCAAACCATCACCAGCCGTAACCTCCGCAACCTGAACCCAGCCCCTCTCCACTCTGCAGCTGACCGTCTATACGACAGTATCCTTCCACTGTCATGCCCTGACCTGGCCACTACTACGTACAACGACTCGCTGTCAGCTGCCTTAGACTCCCTAGCACCCCTAACCACAGGTAGCATTAGACCCCGACCGCTTCAACCCTGGCAGAACGACCACACTAAAAACCTCAAACGACGCAGTCGTGCGCTGGAGCGATTATGGTGCAAAACCAGATCCCCTCGAGCGTTCTCCCTCTACAAATCCGCCTTCCTCACCTACACCTCCTCCCTCCACGCCGCCAAACAAGCCTACTTTGTAACCCTCATCAACACCCTCTCCTCCAGTCCTTGCCGGCTCTTCTCCACTTTCAACTCCCTACTCTCTCCCCACCCCCACCCAGTACCTCACTCACCTCCCACGAGATTGCCAAGTACTTCCAAAATAAGATCGACACAATCCGTAAGGACATCACCAATGCTCAACCTACCTCCCCACCTAGCCTCCCTCCCACCATAACCCCACCAACTCTCCCCTCCTCTGACCTCGAATCCACCCTGCCGCCCAACACCTCTAACA
The DNA here is from genome assembly GCF_062004578.1 of Staurois parvus. Taxonomy (NCBI): domain Eukaryota; kingdom Metazoa; phylum Chordata; class Amphibia; order Anura; family Ranidae; genus Staurois; species Staurois parvus. The sequence continues at coordinate 17,153,502 of NW_028318157.1, forward strand.
TCCTGCACACTATTACCTCCCCAACACTCCGCTCCTTCAGCCTTGCCACCACGGAGGAGGTCACCAAGGTCTTCTCAGAAGCCCGCCTCACCACTTGCCCCCTTGACCCTGTCCCTACACAACTCCTCCGGGCACCCTCCTCCTCCATCCTATGCTCCCTCACCCACATCTTCAATCTCTCCCTCTCTACTGGCGCATTCCCCTCCCCCCTAAAGCACGCACATATCACCCCCATACTCAAAAAACCCTCCCTGGACCCCACCGACCTGAACAACCTTAGACCCATCTCCCTGCTGCCATTTACTTCCAAGCTCCTTGAGCGCTTAGTCTACAATCACCCACCTCACTGACAACAACCTCCTTGATCCACTACAGCAGTGGTTCTCAACCTTTCTAATGCCGCGACCCCTTAATACAGTTCCTCATGTTGTGGTGACCCCCAACCATAAAATTATTTTCGTTGCTACTTCATAACTGTAATTTTGCAGTGGGAGGAGTAGTGCCACGTCATTGGTGTCAGTGGGAGGAATAGTGTCCCATCACTGATGTCAATGGGAGGAATAGTGCCCCATCATTGGTATCAGTGGTAGGAATAGTGCCCCATCATTGGTGTCAGTGGTAGGAATAGTGCCCCATCATTGGTGTCAGTGGGAGGAATAGTGCCCCATCATAGGTGTCAGTGGGGGGAATAGTGCCCCATCATTGGTGTCAGTGGGAGGAATAGTGCCCCATCATTGGTGTCAGTGGGAGGAATAGTGCCCCATCATTGGTGTCAGTGGGAGGAATAGTGCCCCATCATTGGTGTCAATGGGAGGAATAGTGCCCCATCATTGGTGTCAGTGGGAGGAATAGTGCCCCATCATTGGTGTCAGTGGGAGGAATAGTGCCCCATCATTGGTGTCAGTGGGAGGAATAGTGCCCCATCATTGGTGTCAGTGGGGGGAATAGTGCCCCATCATTGGTGTCAGTGGGGGGAATAGTGCCCCATCATTGGTGTCAGTGGGGGGAATAGTGCCCCATCATTGGTGTAAGTGGGGGGAATAGTGCCCCATCATTGGTGTCAGTGGGGGGAATAGTGCCCCATCATTGGTGTCAGTGGGAGGAATAGTGCCCCATCACTGGTGTCAGTGGGAGGAAAAGTGTCCCATCACTGGTATCAGTGGAAGGAATAGTGCCCCAACACTGGTGTCAGTGGGAGGAATAGTGCCCCATCATTGGTATCAGTGGGAGGAATAGTGCCCCATCATTGGTGTCAGTGGGAGGAATAGTGCCCCATTATTGGTATCAGTGGGAGGAATAGTGCCCCCATCATTGGTGTCAGTGGGAGGAATAGTGCCCCATCATTGGTGTAAGTGGGAGGAATAGTGCCCCATTGTTGGTGTCAGTGGGAAGTATAGTGCCCCATCGTTGGTGTCAGTGAGAGGAATAGTGCCCCATCGTTGGTGTCAGTGGGATGAATAGTGCCCCATCGTTGGTGTCAGTGGGAGGAATAGTGCCCCATCGTTGGTGTCAGGGGGAGGAATAGTGTCCCATCATTGGTGTCAGTGGGGGGAGGAATAGTGCCCCATCGTTGGTGTCAGTGGGAGGAATAGTGCCCCATCATAGGTGTCAGTGGGGGAATAGTGCCCCATCATTGGTGTCAGTGGGGGGAATAGTGCCCCATCATTGGTGTCAGTGGGGGGAATAGTGCCCCATCATTGGTGTCAGTGGGAGGAATAGTGCCCCATCACTGGTGTCAGTGGGAGGAATAGTGTCCCATCACTGATGTCAGTGGGAGGAATAGTGCCCCATCACTGGTATCAGTGGGAGGAATAGTGCCCCAACACTGGTGTCAGTGGGAGGAATAGGGCCCCATCATTGGTATCAGTGGGAGGAATAGTGCCCCATCATTGGTGTCAGTGGGAGGAATAGTGCCCCATCATTGGTATCAGTGGGAGGAATAGTGCCCCCATCATTGGTGTCAGTGGGAGGAATAGTGCCCCATCATTGGTATCAGGGGGAGCAATAGTGCCCCATCGTTGGTATCAGTGGGAAGTATAGTGCCCCATCGTTGGTATCAGTGGGAAGTATAGTGCCCCATCGTTGGTGTCAGTGGGAGGAATAGTGCCCCATCGTTGGTGTCAGTGGGAGGAATAGTGCCCCATCGTTGGTGTCAGTGGGAGGAATAGTGCCCCATCGTTGGTGTCAGTGGGAGGAATAGTGCACCATCGTTGGTGTCAGTGGGAGGAATAGTGCCCCATCGTTGGTATCAGTGGGAGGAATAGTGCCCCATCGTTGGTATCAGGGGGAGCAATAGTGCCCCAACATTGGTGTCAGTGGGAGGAATAGTGCCCCATCGTTGGTATCAGTGGGAGGAATAGTGCCCCATCGTTGGTGTCAGTGGGAGGAATAGTGCCCCATCGTTGGTGTCAGTGGGGGGAGGAATAGTGCCCCATCGTTGGTGTCAGTGGGTGGAGGAATAGTGCCCCATCATTGGTATTAGTGACACCAATGATTGGGCACTATTCCTCCCACTGACACCAATGATACTTACCTTGCTGACCCCTGCTCCAGCCTGGGCTCGCTCGCTCCCTCCCTCTCCCATGGTACAGACACTTACCGGTCAGATGTCTTCCTTCTCCGGCCGCTCTCCTCCTCTTCACTCGCTCGATCTTTGCGGTGCCGCTCGGCTCCTCCTTTCCAAGCTCCACCTCCTCGCCGGTGATTGGCCGCCTGTGTGCATCTCCTGAGCTACAGTTCCGGTGGCCAATCACCGACGAGGATTGATCCCGGGGGTGTGTCCAGATGACAGGGACGGCATGTCATCCCGCGCACACCTGGAGACGGATAGAGGAGCGGTGTCTCGGTTCCTAAGGCCATCGGAAATATGTGTTTTCCGATGGTCTTAGGCGACCCCTGGGAAAGTGTCGTTCGACCCCCAAAAGGGTTGCGACCCCCAGGTTGAGAACCGCTGCACTACAGTCTGGCTTCCATCCCCTACACTTCACTGAAACCGCCCTACTCAAAGTCACTAATGACCTGCTAACCACCAAAGCTAATGGCCACTACTCAGTCCTTTTACTCCTTGATCTCTCCGTGGCCTTCAACACAGTTGCCCACCCCCTCCTCCTTAATAACTACACTCCCTCGGCATCAGAGACTCCGCTCTCTCCTGGCTCTCCTCCTACCTATTCCAACGCTCCTTCAGCATTACCTATAATGCTACCACCTCCCCCTCTCTCCCCCTCTCTGTTGAGGTCCCCCAAGGCTCTGTCCTCGGACCCCTTCTCTTCTCCATCTACACCTCCTCCCTCGGCAAACTGATACACTCCCATGGCTTCAACTATCACCTCTACGCCGATGACATGCAAATTTACCTCTCCACCCCTCACCTCACCCCTTCAGTCTCCACCTGTATCACCCACCTGCTGAACGACATATCAAACTGGATGTCGCTCCATTTCCTCAAACTGAACCTTTCCAAAACCGAGCTCCTAATCTTCCCCCCAGCACGTGCCCCCCCCCACCCTCTCCATCATGACCAACAACGCCACAATCAGTCCCACCCCGCAAGCCAAAGTCCTAGGTGTCACTCTAGACTCAAACCTGTCCTTCCAACCCCATGTCCAGTCGTTGGCAAACTCATGCAGACTCCACCTCGGCAACATCTCCAAAATACGTACGTTCCTAACCCCAGACACTACTAAACAACTCGTTCACTCCCTAATTATTTCACGTTTGGACTACTGCAACTCCCTTCTCACCGCCCTACCTCATCACAGACTATCCCCGCTTCAGTCTATCCTGAACTTAGCGGCCAGACTCATCCACCTTACCAACCGCTCCTCTTCTGCCACCCCCATCTGTCATTCCCTCCACTGGCCCCCGATTGCCCAAAGCATTAAATTCAAACTACTAACACTGACATACAAAGCCATTCACAATGCTGCCCCAAACTACCTCACCGACCTGATACCCAAATACCACCAAACCCGTAATCTTCGCTCCTCACAAGAACTCCTACTTTCTAGCTCCCTGGTCTCCACCTCCCACGCCTGACTGCAGGACTTCTCCAGGACTTCCCCCATCCTCTGGAACTCACTACCCCAATCCATCAACCCTGAAAACCCATCTCTTCAGGGAAGCCTACCCCACCCTCACCTAACAGCCGATCTCCTCCACTCCTCCTACCACTCCATCCCCCACAGCCACTTCCTTCTGTACCACTTTCCCCTTCCTCCTAGATTGTAAGCTCGAAAGAGCAGGGCCTTCGAACCCCTCGTGTATTGTCTTGTTACTGTATTGTCTCATGTTCTGTCCCCCACTATAATGTACAGTGCTGAGCAAACCTTTCTGGCACTATATAAATACTGTATAATAATAATAATAATCTCCTCCTTGGTCAGGAGAACTCATACTGCTAAGCAAAGCTGGATATTGTAGGCTGTACTGGGCAAAGGTTGCCAAGAATTGAGTTATGTGATGAAGTGTTTTGTGATAATGTTAAAAAGTTGTCTCAGTGTGTTGTTGGATTGCTTCCTACTGGTGTGTATGAGAAGCACACTGGAGCACTTCTGGACAAGTCAGAGATATTGGTTAAAATACCAGAGGACATAGGAATGGTTAAAGAAATTGGTGTAACCGATCTGAACAAAGGATGTGTTGAAAAATGATGGTCGGCAGGACAGTTGCTTATAGAGTGTTGGACAACAGGAGGCGATGTGAAACTTTGGGAAGGTCCTGTGGGAAGTAGCAGCTTATCTGTGCGTGGTCCCTCCCCAAACTCTGTCTCAGCAAACAATGGGACAAGAGTTCCTGATGATGATGTTGATAATAATGAGCTGGATAATCCATTATGGAATGTGGCTATTGATAATAAACACAACAATGTGGTGTTAATCTCAGATGATTTGGTTGCCAAGGGTAACCACACAGGTATTAGTGAACCTGATAAACAAACAGTGGTGAGTGAGACGTATACAGGTAGTAAAAGGGGTAGTTCCCTGACAGATACCGTAGAAGTAGGCCCCCTGCAGTTCTGGAAGAGGGAAAAAGAAATGCAGGAACCCAAGGCCACAGGGTACAAGGGGATGTAGAGAGACCAGTGGGTTCAGGAAGAAGTGCTTTTGGAAGCACACGCTACAAAACCACCAAGTTGTCAATCAGTATTTAAAAAGAAATATATACAAAACCACTACATAGTCCCTTTAAGACATAAAGGACATAAAAAGATATATAGAAAAGACTAAAATGAGTACCGAACTTATCCCATGCATCAACCTTTTTTGATCTTGTCATTGTTCACCATATGACCTCTCTGCATTTCATCCACTATCTTTCGTTCTTTTGCATTAGAAAAAGTAAATGACTTAAATTAGTGAATTATGTCAAGATTTTCCAAAATATATTTTTATGGTTCATCAAATAAAAATTCCTGTTTTCTGCACCAGCACCTCTTGTCTCTTTCTGTTCATGTTACTTTTACATTTCCACATGCAAGATGGCTTTAAATGCTCCTTTCCACGAGTGAATTCAAGCAGACACAATCACTTTCAGTAACGGACAGGCGGAATAATTGTGCCATACTTGTTTTTGTAACTATCGCTGCCATTCCTTGTTCATGTTCAGGGCTTGCACTTGCACCAGTAAAACTTAACAAATAAAAGGCAGTTTGTAAAGGTCACTTGACAGCATTTATTACAGAGCAACCTCTTGTATGGTGTGCAAATAAACACTTTGCAAATAGCAAATTATGATTGAAAGTTAGATGAGATCGATGTGAAAAAAACAATAAGGTACAACTACATCACTGTGCAAACCATAGCCTGTGTATATAACAAGAAAAAATGTCTGCCCCCATTTACATATATAGAATCATTTATCATACACAGTGATAAGGTTTTAAAAACACATAGTGATGTGTTTCTATATTGAGCTGATGATTATCTAAACCAAATAAAGCTGGGTATATACTTTGAGTTTTTTCATTCAACCAGCAGCTGAACGTACAGTGGCATGCGGAGTTATCCAGTGAAGTGCAGTAAATTGCAGCATGTCTGCATTTTATCACACCCCACTGCACCACTGACACCTCCTTCCATGTTTCAGCCATAATACATGTCCCCAATATTCAGAGACTTACTTACTTCGGGCCTAATCAATAGTGTAGGCCAGATAGATCATGGGGTTTCCCAAGGAAAAGAAAAAGAAGAGGTGTCCCCATACACTCTGTGGCTGTAGACACTGCTGGTCTGTCTGCCAGTACCTGGCTTGTTTGCCGCTATTAGCACTTCTGCTACTGCACCATCGGTTCCTACCCTATCCTACAGACTGGTTACCATCTGCTGAGTGCTGTTGTTTTTCTTGGTCACTCCATGTTGGCTATCAAGATTTTAATATGTGTTTTTTTTGTTGTAAAATGGTGTTTATATGATTCTACTAACCCCAGCACCCTACCTGTGCTCTTTTCTAATGAAAGAAATAACCGTATTTGGAGCTGACAATTCTAATATGCAAATCTCCACCTCTGCGTCTGTATTTGGCATTAGTATGCAATTTGTTTTCAAGCAATAAAAAAATGGAAATGGCTGACCCATGACATGTTTGCTCTTGGCCCAGCAGTGTTTAGGGCAGTGGTTGTCAACTTAGAAGGTATAGGGTATCTCAACTCAAATAATGTTCAGTAAATGTAATGCTAGAGAGGACTGTCTGAGACTGCAGGAAAGACAGAAAAAATTATTGTCATAGACTGCAGACATACTATAGGTGTGATTAAAGACTGCAGCCATGCTGTAGAAGAAAGTGAGACACTGGGGATATTTTACATGGGGCTAGTAGAGTTTACTGCTGTTACCCTTTTACAAACCAATGGTCCCAACCACAAAAAAGGCTGCTGGGGTCCAAAGACCAAACAAGTACATGTGGCACAGGGGCTGAAGGTTGGGCAACATGAGTCTAGGGTGACCTTCTTATATGAAAAGCATACATACAGAATGGGAAACTGTACTTTTTTGTGACTCTTTATTGGTGGAATATAGTACTGCACAGATGTTGGACTTATTTTTAAAATACGTTAATTTCATAAGGAAATTTGATGTGTTAAAGGATGCCGTAGTCAAATGTTATTTCATTTCAGAATCATTTCAAATTAATTTACAAGATTCTTGTATTCATTCCCCAGAAAGAACTATGGAATCCTACTCGTGTGCAGTAAATCGATATGCTATTTTTTGAGCTTGGTAAGCTGAGAACAAATAATAGTTCTACAGAAAAGATTTGCACAGTTAAATTAACCTCCAAAAACTACAGAATGCTCACAATGGGTCTGGATCAGTCATCATCATTTAGTCATGATTAGAAAACTAACCATCACAATTGCAGAAAATTAATAATAAGCATTCACATACAATAAAATAATTTGGTACTCTAATATACAAGTTTGGTCAAAAAGAATAAATCATTATGTGGAGTACAATAAAATGAATGATGTAATGCAAGCATATGGGCCTACTGCTGGAGCAACAAACACATACATGGACACACACTTTATTAAATGTAGCCCAGAATGATTTGGGAGGGAATGAGTAGTTTGGCAATATCACATCCCTTGTGATATCATGGGCTATGACAGGTCCTTTTTATGGAGAGATCTGGGGTCTATGAGACCAAAGCATCTGATCAAACTGAGATTGGTTTGATTAGTTGCTTTCACAAGTTGGTAATGACTTGTTTACTTCAAACCGGAATCAAAAGTGACAAAATCCGACCGGTCTGACATCACACAGTGGGAGGAACAACATCAGTTCCTTTCACTGTGTGCATAGATGCTGTTGGTCGCATTCTTACCAAGCTCCTTGATAGGAGGGAGGGTCCCCTATAGCCACCTAAATCATTTCTACATAAAGGCCCATCACTGGTTTAAAATTTTAATGCTGGGGTGATGCCTGCAGCTGCAGGCATCATCCCAGTATAGCCACTTAAACCCAAGGACATCATATGACGTCCTATGGGCGTAAAGTGGTTAAGTACATAAAGTGGTTAAGTAGTAGAGAGTATGAATGAGGTTGCTTAATCGACAGAGCTTTCTCTAGTGATTAATCTACAAACCTCTATGTTTGATACAACAAAAATTGGAAGAGCAAGTGTGATAAGTCTTCCAAGCAATGCAATTTACAATGGGAATGAAGTGGAGACCCGCACTATCAAGTAGGGGTGTAGTATGAGAAATTAAATAAATACCATATAGACTGCGCTTAGGCCGTGCAAACAATAAAAACTTAGTGTCAATAAATAAATAATTTGTGATAAACAATAAACATTTACTATACTGGTATTAGTACTCAGTCCCAGTATGTGAAGATAAAGTGCAAAGGTGCTAAATCCTTGATTGTGAACTCTGTAATAAAGTGACAGATGCTCCACTGTGCTCAGACCAGTGCCCCACATGGATTTGCACTCACCATCATCCCATGACCACCTATCTCTAGGATGGTTGTTTGCGCTTTTGGGACTATCCCAGTGTGCAAAAGCGCAAATGACCATCCTAGAGTTAGGTGGCCATGAGATGATGGTGAGTGCAAATCCATGTGGGGCACCAGTCTGAGCACAGTGAAGCATCTGTCACTTTATTACAGAGTTCACAATCAAGGATTTAGCACCTTTGCACTTTATCTTCACATACTGGGACTGCGTACTAATACCAGTATACAGTGGCATCCCTAGGCAGGTGCTGGGGGTGCACGCTACACTGGCTGACACCTATCGCACAGGGTTACACTGGACCTGATCCACGAAAAGGTAAGTTTTAAAGCAAGCCGACGACCCCCGCAAGATGGATCAGATCTGCGGATTGGGGAGCATAATGAATCAGACTAAGATCCACTATGCTCAATCCGCAGATCCCATCCATCCTGTGGGGATCGTCGGCTTGCTTTAAAATTTACCTTTTCGTGGAGCTCATGGAAAGATCAGTTAACCCCACAAAGGTTGCAAGCCGATGATCCCCGCAGGATGGATCGGATCTGCGGATTGGGGAGCATAATGGATCGGACTCTGATCCGTTATGCTCAATCCGCAGATCCATTCTATCCTGCAGGGATCATCGGAGGGGTGACACCAAGTGTTACCGCACCGGGTGATACCAACCCTAGGGACGCCCCTGCCAGTATAGCAAATATTTATTGTATATCTTAAATTATTTATTTATTGTCACCAAGTTTTTATTGTTTACACGGTCTAAGCGCGGTCTATATGGTATTTATTTAAAATTTTGTGTGTATGAGTTCACAATTAGGACTGCTGCTTAATACGGGTATTTGACATTGTTTTTATTCATAACCGCATCAGCATTCTCTTTTTCACTAGTATGAGAGATTGCATTCAGTTGTGGAAATTTCTATTTACACATTCTGCTAAATTTAAACTGAAAAATCTCTTATTTAAGAAATCTAAGCAATATAAATGTATTGTGTAAGCAGAAACTTTTTTAGACCTCTCTCCTATTTGCAAGGGATTAATTAGCAAACTTAGGAAAGCTCCATCTGTCTGTCAATTTTGTTGTCAGCTGACACTTTCACCAACGGGATAGTAAGCCATGGTATTTCTGGCAACATATGGTTCAACCACTTTAATAAAACATGGCAGCAAGAAAATGTAATGATTATCCTGGGACAAAGAAAGTGCTGGTTCAGGAGATTGCAAAGTGAGCACTGGCAGAATAGCTAACCTGTAAATGAAATGTGAAGTTCATATTGTAAATCTGTTGATAAATCTTATCATTTACTGAATGTGAAAATGAAACTCTGACCCAAGCTTTCTTTTTAGTTCTGGATAGAGTGGAGAAGAGTTAGAACAAACAAAACAAAATATATTTCCCAGCACACTTACCAGTTGGCCAGCAAAAAAAACCCACACTGGTTAACAATTTACTTTAGTTGCGCAACATTGCAAATATATTTGGAAGCCACACTGTCTCATCAAGGCCCCTCTTTTAAAGTGTGAACCTAACTCTAATCTATGAGAGCCTCCATGCTGGAGCATGCAGTAAATAGGAATGAATAAATTAAGCACAGGTATACCTGAAGGCAGCACATTCCTGTATAAGCACAGTGACCTACCTGGAGCCCAGCAGAGCACAATGGCAGCTGAAGGCGTCCAATGTGTCCACACACCAATTCCAACTAGCTAACCAAAAATGGCAACTGTCCTATTTTACTACTAGCCTGTAGAGTAAGGTACACATGGAAGGGCTTTGCAAAAAGCAAATAAAACAAAATGTATTTCCCAGCACACTTACCAGCTAGCCAGCAAAACGAAAAAAAAAAAACAAAACAAAAAAAAACTGTCTAATAATTTGTGTTAAAACAGAGGTTTTAGTTTCACAACTTTTTCAAATATATGTGGAAGCCGCATTGCCTCATAAAGACTGCTCTGAATAGTGCGGTCCTAATTCTAGTCTATATCCATTCCGCCTTAAAGTTTACCTTTGGTAACATGTTACATGTTACACCCATATTCAGGGTGTAACATGTAACATGTCAAGATCAGACTGGCCCCTGCTCCCCCCCCCCAATCCCCGCTTTGACAGCTAGCGGGGGATCCCTTGCTAGCTGTCAAAGTTTAAAAAAATGTGGCCATGTGGGGCTCCACCCATAAGGCCGTGTCCCTCATTCACAGTCATATGTGAAAGAGAGACTACAAGTCCTGACAGCCTTAGCAGCTTTCAGTTTGTAGTTTTCAATGAACTATCACGGTGCTGTGAAGTGCCATGGTCGATCGGTCATTCTTCCTGTCAGTATATCTGCTTGCTCGTACATCCCGTACGGCAAGCAGATATACTGACAGATCTACAGGAGACCTTCATGGCACCAGTGATCTGATGATTGCTGGTGCAATGGTTTAAAGGCTCCTTCAACAAATAATAAATTTACATTTTAGTACCTCCAAAAATGTGCATTTATTATTTTTTTCTAAAAAGTGAACTTCTCAATTAATGTTTAAGTTTAGCTAAAAATAAATATTTTTATGGCTTTAGTGAGCTAAGTAAAGCTGTCCATACACTAGTAGATTTCCGAATTAATGTTTGTAGGAACATTTGTATGAAAAGTACATGACTTGATGAATGTTGTTCAGAAGCAGGGGCGGACTGACCATTTGGAAACTCGGGCACTGCCCGAGGGCCCGGGGTCAGTAGGGGGCCCCATGAGATGCCCCTGGTACCTTTTGCATAGGCTTTTTTGAGTTTGGGCAAGGACACAGGGGCCCCATGATCCCCTATTGCCCGGGGGCCCCATGAGTTGTCAGTCCGCCTCTGTTCAGAAGTACAAAGTTATAGGTAGTGAAAGCAATAAAAGAACATCCTTGCAGTGACAGGATACAGATGCCTGCATGACATTTGATATACTTCATTACAGGTAAGTTAACTTGCTAAAGAAAATGGTTTTTTGTAGCACCCTCATAGCATAGGTTGCTAGGCAAATACAGTTTTGGCTCCTTTGGTAATAAAGAGAACAGTAATTGTTTAAAACTCCAACGTATAGCCAGAACCAGCACTCAAATCTTCATGGTAAACAGGAACACAGAATCTGTCACTGGCAGAGGTGGGGCCCTCAAAAGATCGGGGAATCTTGATACTAGCAAAAAAGAATAAAACAGGGCACACTCTCCTCGTGAATTACCTTGGTAAAAAGGAATTTAATATAAAACGACAAATGCATACTCACAAACCAACAGGTCATAAAAACAGAGACAGAGAACCAAAGGTGTCGGTGCCAGGCAGCAGGGGTCCTTTGGTGAAAAGCTAACGCATTTCTATCGTCAAACTCCCTTCCTCAGAGCTGAAAATCCTAGGCATGTTGATGGTCCATCTATAGGGGACCAAATGAAGCAAGAAGATATAACCTCACCCCCTCCCTGCAAGGAGGAAAGCCCAGGGGTGGAGCCTACCTCATACAATCGAAATGCAGAGTGATATTAAATAAATCATACTACTTGAAAACACAAGTGATGTGTCATTAACATTGGTGCCCAAATGGAACACTGAGGATGGTGGTTTTAGTAATACTAAAGTTCATACATATTAAAATAAGTGGTGGTCACTGTGAAGGAGGACTTACAAAGCCGAAAACAAGATAATAGCAAAGTACTGGCCAAAATAGCATCCTCTATAAATGTTTGAGAGGGCTCTGTGAATAGTATGTCTGTCTTTCCTTCACGTGTTCATGTTCTCTACCTTCTTTCCCGTAAAGTGCACATGAGCAGTACTAAAAGACCAGCACACATCCAGCTGGATTGAATATACAGCAATTTCTGGGCTCTTCCCAGAAGGAGGATAATGTCACCCTTGCCCTTGAAGCTGGCAAAATGTAAATATATTTACTGCAATTTTTTCCTAAAGTGCTTTTTCTCAATATTTAAAGCAGTTTTTTTTGGCTTGGGGAAGATTTGGGACAGTATCGACAAGAGAATCTTGCATTTTTTGGTGCAACATCCATTTTAAGTCAGCAAATGTCCATTGCAGTGATCTTTGGTCATACACTATAGGTAGCCATATCTATAAAATCGGTGCAACTTTGTGGAACAGATTTAAAAAAATCTATATGGACGTTTGTTCACTGATGAGATTCCAGTTCCCATTTTAAATCTACACTGAAAAAATGATAGCTGCAATCTTATTGGTTGCCGTGGACACCATAAATCTATATCTCTCCCTCAGCTCTTGTATAGAAACCCATATGCAAGAGAAGGTTCAGTGGTATAATACCTTTTCACCTCACTTCACACTGCAATATCTGCTTTTTAATGAACTACTTGCCCATCAATGACTGCCACAGCAGCTTTTGCGCTCACCCATTTCAAAGGTGAATAATTTCTGCTTGCAGAAACATAAAATGAGCATTCGTATCTACACTGTGCTTCTCAAATATTGATTTCCTTTTTTATCCTCTATGAATAAGATCTTTGGAAGACTCCAGTCTTTCTCACAATATTGATTTTTTTTCTCTAACAATTACATTTCATCATTAGAATATGTCCCAGTGGAATGATCTCTATTAATTTTACTGTAGTGATTACAGCAAATCTGTAAAGAATTATTAGAGCAGTGTGGGTAGCAGTGATCAGTGTATTAAACTATTGTAAAACATCTTGTTGCTCCAAAAATCAAATAAATTATGACGCATATATTTACATTTGCATTTTCTAATGACATCTCCCTAAGAATGTGTGTGTGGTATTATGATTGTAAGAGAATTCTAGCAATTGTTCCTAAATTTTGAAAGTATAAGCAAATGTCTTTCAGGCATTCCAGTGGAGTATATAACATTGAATATGTTTGATATTTGTGGAAAGAAATAAACTTTAAACACTTTGCAGGCTTTTGCATGTGACAGAGCTTAAGGCCCATTAGATAGACCTTGTATTTAGGGATAGGTTAGGGACTTGTTACCTGGAGAAGAGCTTCCCTCTTGGGATAGGACCGGTCAGGCCGTACTTCACCCTCTGAAACAGATGCTGCCGGTACCTCTTCTCTGTCCAGGGCTGTAGATAATTTTTTTTCCTAGGGGGGTTCAGCTCACAGCTGAGCTGAATTTTTACCACTTCCCCACACACACACACACACCAACTTCTCCCCCTTGAAGGAAGAAAGGGAGGGGTGGAAGGAAGGAAGGGAGGGGTGAGTGGGTGTAAGGAAGGAAGGAAGGGAGGAAGGGAGGGGTGTGTGGAAGGAAGGAAGCGGTGAATGGAAGGAAAGACGAAAGAAAGGAGAGGTGGAAGGAAGGTGTAGAAGGAAGGAAGGAATGGATGGACGCAAGGAAGGGAGGTGTGATTGCAAGGAAGCAGTGGATGGAAGCAATGAAAGAATGGAAGGAAGGACGAAAGGAAGGAAGAGGTGGAAGGAAGGAAGGTGTGGAAGGAAGGAAGGGTGAGTGGAAGAAAGAAAGGAAGGGGTGGAAGAAAGAAAGGAAGGGGTGAATGGGAGGAAGGGAGGGTTGGTTGGAAGGAAGGAAGGGGTTGGTGGAAAGAAGGAAGGAAGTAAGGGTGGGTGGAAGGAAGGGAGGGTGAGTGAAAGGAAGGAAGGGATGGATGGAAAGAAGGAGTGGGTGGAAGGAAGGAAGGGGTGGGTGGAAGGAAGGAAGAAAGGAAGGAAGGGGTGGATGGAAGGAATGAAGGAAGGGGTGGGTGGAAGAAAGAAAGGAAGGGGTGGATGGGTGGATGGGAGGAAGGGAAGGTTGGGAGGGAAAGAAAGGAAGGTGTGGGTGGAAAGAAGGAAGGAAGGGTGGGTGGAAGAAAGGAAGGGAGGAAGGGAGGGTGAGTGAAAGGAAGGAAGGGATGGATGGAAAGAAGGGGTGGGTGAAAGGAAGGAATGAAGGAAGGGGTGGGTGGAATGAAGGAAGGGGTGGATGGAAGGAATGAAGGAAGGGGTGGGTGGAAGGAAGGAAGGAATGAAGGAAGGGGTGGGTGGAATGAAGGAAGGGGTGGATGGAAGGAATGAAGGAAGGGGTGGGTGGAAGGAAGGAAGGAAGGGATGGATGGATGGAAGGAGGGAAGGGAAAGGTGAGTGGAAGGAGGGAGGGGTGAGTGGAAGGAAGGAAGGGGTGGATGGAAGGAAGGGAGGAAAGGAGGGGTGGGTGGAAGAAAAGAAGGGAGGGGTGGGTGGAAGGGGGGAGGGGTGTGTGGAAAGGAGGGAGGAAGGGAGGGATGGGTGGAAGGAAGGAAGGGGTGGATAGAAAGAAGGGGTGGGTGGGTGGAAGGAAGGAAGGGGTGGATGGAAGGGAGGGAGGAAGGAAGGGGGGGATGGAAAGAAGGGGTGGGTGGATGGAAGGAAGGGGTGGGTGGAAGGAAGGAAGGAAGGCAGGAAGGAAGGAAGTGGTGGATAGAAGGAAGGAAGGGTGGGTGGGTGGAAGGAAGGAAGGGAGGAAAGGAGGGGTGGGTGGAAGGAAAGAAGGGAGGGGTGGGTGGAAGGGGGGAGGGGTGTGTGGAAAGGAGGGAGGAAGGGAGGGGTGTGTGGAAAGGAGGGAGGAAGGGAGGGATGGGTGGAAAGAAGGAAGGAAGGGGTGGATAGAAAGAAGGGGTGGGTGGGTGGGTGGAAGGAAGGAAGGGGTGGATGGAAGGGAGGGAGGAAGGAAGGGGGGGATGGAAAGAAGGGGTGGGTGGATGGAAGAAAGGGGTGGGTGGGAGGAAGGAAGGAAGGAAGGCAGGAAGGAAGGAAGTGGTGGATGGAAGAAAGGAAGGGTGGGTGGGTGGAAGGAAGGAAGGGAGGAAGGGAGGGTGAGTTAAAGGAAGGAAGGGATGGATGGAAAGAAGGGGTGGGTGGAAGGAAGGAAGGAAGGAAGGAAGGAAGGAAGGAAGGAAGGAAGGAAGGAAGAAAGGGGTGGGTGGGTGGAATGAAGGAAGGGGTGGGTGGGTGGATGGAAGGGAGGGATGGATGGAAGGAGGGAAGGGAAGGGTGAGTGGAAGGAGGGAGGGAGGGGTGAGTGGAAGGAAGGAAGGAAGAAAGGAAGGAAGGAAGGAAGGAAGGAAGGGAGGAAGGGAGGAAGGGAGGAAGGAAGGAAGGGGTGGGTGGGAGGAAGAAAGGCTGCGTGGAAGATAGGAAGGAAGGAACTAAGGAAGGGGTGGATGGAAGGGAGGGGTGGGTTGAAGGGAGGAAAGGAGGGGTGGGTGGAAGGAAAGAAGGGAGGGGTGGGTGGAAGGGGGAGGGGTGTGTGGAAAGGAGGAAGGGAGGGATGGGTGGAAGGAAGGAAGGGGTGGATAGAAAGAAGGGGTGGGTGGGTGGAAGGAAGGAAGGGGTGGATGGAATGGAGGGAGGAAGGAAGGGGTGGATGGAAAGAAGGGGTGGGTGGATGGAAGGAAGGGGTGGGTGGGAGGAAGAAAGGGTGGGTGGAAGGAAGGCAGGAAGGAAGGAAGTGGTAGATGGAAGGAAGGAAGGGAGGGTGGGTGGAAGGAAGGAAGGGAGGAAGGGAGGGTGAGTGAAAGGAAGGAAGGGATGGATGGAAGGAAGGGGTGGATGGAAGGGAGGGAGGAAGGAAGGGGGGGATGGAAAGAAGGGGTGGGTGGATGGAAGGAAGGGGTGGGTGGGAGGAAGAAAGGGTGGGAGGAAGGAAGGAAGGAAGGAAGGAAGGAAGGAAGGAAGTGGTGGATGGAAGGAAGGAAGGGTGGGTGGGTGGAAGGAAGGAAGGGAGGAAGGGAGGATGAGGTAAAGGAAGGGAGGGATGGATGGAAAGAAGGGGTGGGTGGAAGAAAGGAAGGAAGGAAGGAAGGAAGGAAGGAAGGAAGGAAGGAAGGAAGGAAGGAAGGGCTGGGTGGGTGAAATGAAGGAAGGGGTGGGTGGGTGGATGGAAGGGAGGGATGGATGGAAGGAGGGAAGGGTGAGTGGAAGGAGGGAGGGGTGAGTGAAAGGAAGGAAGGAAGGAAGGAAGGAAGGGAGGAAGGAAGGGAGGGGTGGGTGGGAGGAAGTGTCAAGGTCCTACCTTTTCCCAGAGGTTATGTTACTCCATGTGCTGGCATCCATCTTGGATTTCTGCTGAGCATGGTGGGAAGCTTTTATGCCTTCAGGTCTCTGAGGTCCATCCCCCAGAGGGGTGTGGCTGAGTACATATAAGCCTGTGATCCGCACATGCTCTTTGCACTTGTGTCTTGGTCTTGCTACAGCTCTGTGTATATGCTCGTGACTCTTCTGGTATTCTGACTCGGCTTGTGACTAAGACCATTCTCTGTGTTTTCTTTCGATCTGACCTTCCGTTGCTGAACCCGGCCCGTGACCTGTGATTCTCTGTCTACTGTTCTGTACTGTTTTGTCCTGTTGTTGTCGACTCGGCTTGCCTGACTACGCTATTGTCATTCTCACCAGCTACACGCCATTGGCGGCGGCCATTACCGCAGCCGGGGTGTCTCGGGGGCCGCGACCTGGTTCCTGGCTGCGTCAAGTCCATCCCCACCATCAGGGGCCCTGGTGAAGGGCAGCCTGGGACTTAGACTCCGCGCCTTGAGGGACTTCGGTCTGTTGGTGGTGGTTGTCGTCAGCCAGTGCCTTACCCTGCCACTAGGCCTACCTGTCCGTTCCACAGCCCTGCCCTGACATTACACAAGTGCCATGAATCCTGACGGTGCAGGTACACCTTCGCTTCCAATGTTGGTCGCCAGACTGGATCAACAGGATCTCCTGTTGGATCAGTTCGCTCAGGCGTTGCAAACTCTGCTGCCACGCACCGCGCACCTTACTCCTGGTGTTATTAGGCCGGTTGTCACTCCGGTGGTCGCTCCCGCTGCTGTTCCGCTTGTTGCGCCTACCGCCGTGACTGCTGCGGCACCCGCGGCGCCCAGAGGTATGACTGGTTCAGCCCCTCTTCCACAGCGCTTTGGGGGTGGGCCGAGTCAGTGTCGTGGGTTCCTCAACCAGGTGGGGATTTACTTCGAATTAATACCCCACGCTTTTCCGACTGAGAGGTCAAAGGTGGGTTTCCTAATATCGCTACTCTCAGACAAGGCCTTGGCCTGGGCGAATCCCTTATGGGAGAGGAATGACCCAGTGATTCACGAGTTTTCCGGTTTTGTCGATGCCTTCCGTAGGGTATTCGACGTACCGGCTCGCTCCGCCTCGGCTGCCAAGCTGCTCATGTCTATGCATCAGGGTTCACGGACCGTTGCCGAGTACGCCATAGAGTTTCGTACCCTGGCAGCAGAGGTGGGTTGGAAGAATGAGGCTATGGTGGCTGCGTTTTCTCAGGGTCTTTCTGATGCATTGAAGGACGAGATCGCAGCCAAGGAATTGCCTGTGGAGCTATAAGCACTAATTTCCTTCCTGATCCTGATTGATACCAGGCTCAGGGAGAGGCCTTCACTCAAGGAACGCCTGCGGAGGCCTTCCAATCGACTGGCACCTGCGTTTTCTGTCCCACCCATTCCTCCCTCTCCTCCCACGCCTCCTGGGGATAGATTGTCTGGTGGTGAGCCCATGCAGCTGGGGTTTGCTCGCCTTTCCGAGGGAGAGCGGGCCGCTCGGTGTCGGAGGGTCGCTGCCTGTACTGTGGTCTTGGTGGGCACTTTCGGCAGTCCTGTCCGGTCCGTCCGGGAAACGCTCGCACCTGAGATCCTGTCGGGGACAGATCTTGGGTGGAGTCTCCTCGTCCCCGGCGTTCCGCAGAGATAAGCCACTGATCACCGTTGTCCTCTCTTGGGAGGAGGGCTCGGTGACGGCCCAGGCGTTGGTAGATTCTGGGGCCGGCGGGTTGTTTATGGACAGCTCGTTTGCTGCCCAGCACTCCATTCCCCTGCAGGCTCGAGTTACCCCATTGGTTCTCGAGGCAATAGATGGCAGGCCCCTGCAACCACCGCAGGTTACCCATGAGACTATGCCAGTTGAGGTAGCTATTGGGGCTGTTCACAGGGAGTTGGCCTGTTTCCAGGTGATTTCTTCTCCACACTATTCGGTGGTTTTGGGGTATCCCTGGCTCCAGATGCACAATCCAACCTTCAATTGGCAAACTGCTGAGATTCTCTCGTGGTCTCCACAGTGTGGGGCCGGGTGCATCCGTGGGCCGGTTAAGGTGTTGTGTGCCTCCTCGGACTCTGCGTTGCCTACTGATTATGGGGAGTACCAGGACGTGTTTGATAAGGTACGCGCTGGTGCCTTACCTACTCATCGTCCTTACGACTGCGCCATATCCTTGCAACCCGGTGCCACTCCTTCACGTGGCAGGGTGTATCCTCTCTCGGTTGCGGAGAATAAGGCCATGGAGGAGTACGTTGCGGATGCGCTTTCCCGGGGGCACATTCGTAAGTCTACTTCCCCAGCAGGAGCGGGCTTTTTCTTTGTAAAGAAGAAGGGTGGTGAATTGAGGCCTTGCATTGATTATAGGGGTCTCAATCGAATCACCACTAAGAATGCATACCCGATTTGCTTGATTACTGAGTTGTTCGACCGCCTTAAGGGGGCAACAGTCTTTACCAAACTTGACCTTAGGGCGGCGTACAACCTCGTATGGATCAAACAGGGGGATGAGTGGAAGACCGTGTTTAACACCAGAACCGGCCACTACGAATACCTGGTGATGCCCTTCGGGTTGTGTAACACGCCCGCAGTTTTTCAGGAATTCATAAATGATGTCCTTCGTGACTTGTTGCAGCAATGCGTAGTGGTTTACCTGGATGACATCCTGGTTTACTCTACCTCCATGGAGTCCCATATCCAGGATGTCAAGCGGGTGCTGCAACGATTACGGGAGAACAAACTCTTTTGTAAGCTCGAGAAGTGCGAGTTCCATCGATCCCAAGTTGCCTTTTTAGGCTACATCATTTCTGCGGGGGGATTCTCCATGGACCCTCAAAAGGTTTCGGCGGTTCTGCAGTGGCCTCGTCCCAATGGTCTTTGGCCCATTCAGCGCTTTTTGGGTTTTGCCAACTACTATCGGAAGTTCATCAGGAACTTCTCCACGCTGGCAAAGCCTCTCTCAGACCTAACCAAGAAGGGCAGTAATCCTCACGAGTGGCCATCCGAGGCCATCGTAGCTTTCGAGGCTCTGAAATCCGCCTTCGCTTCGGCTCCGATACTGTCTCATTCCAATCCTGGATTGCCCTTCGTCCTTGGGGTCGATGCATCCGAGACAGAAGTAGGCACTCTCCTGTCTCAACGTCGGTCACCCGATGGACCCCTACTTCCCTGTGGGTTCTACTCCAGGAAGCTTTCCTCTGCAGAGTGCAACTACCAGATTGGAGATAGGGAGTTGTTGGCAATCATTCTGGCTCTCAAGGAATGGAGGCACCTGCTCGAGGGCTCCGCGGTTCCGGTCCTCATTCTTACCGATCATAAGAACCTGACTTATCTTTCGGAGGCCAAAAGATTGACACCCCGTCAGGTAGATGGGCCTTGTTCTTGTCGCGGTTCAACTATGTGGTCTCCTATTTGCCTGGTTCCAAGAATGTCAGGGCTGATGCATTATCGAGGCAATACTCTGAGTTGTCCAGGGAGGACTCTGAGCCAACCTCGGTCATACCTCCAGATCAGATCCTGGCTGCCATTCGCACCAGTCTGACTTCTCCCCTTGGGGAGCAGATTTTGGCGGCTCAAACTGACGCTCCTCCCGAGAGACCAGAGGGTAGATGTTTTGTACCCGAGGGGTTGCGTACCCGTCTGCTGCGTACTTACCATAACTCCAAAACTGCCGGGCATCCGGGGAGGAACCAGTTTTCTTGGGTCGTCTCTCGGTTGTTCTGGTGGCCAACTCTCCGTGCCGACATCGCCTCTTATGTAGCGGCATGTTCGATCTGTGCCCAGAATAAATCTCCATGGCATCTTCCAATGGGTCTTCTGCAACCCATTCCCAATGGAGAGCGTCCTTGGTCACACCTGGGCATGGACTTTATTGTAGACCTCCCTGTGTCTCGGGGTCATACGGTCATTCTCATGGTCGTCGATCGTTTTTCCAAAATGTGCCATTGTATTCCACTCAGGAAGTTACCAACAGCGCAAGAACTGGCCACGGTCTTTTCCAGGGAGATTTTTCGCCTGCATGGGTTGCCCAAGGTGATTGTCTCGGACCGTGGGAGTCAGTTCGTGTCCAGATTCTGGCGTGCCTTCTGCTCCCAGTTGGGTATTAGTCTCTCCTTTTCTTCAGCCTACCACCCGCAGTCCAATGGGGCTGCGGAGCGTTCCAATCAGGCCTTAGAACAATTCCTTAGGTGTTATGTCTCGGACCATCAGGACGATTGGGCCGATCTCCTGCCTTGGGCAGAGTTTGCCAGGAACTCAGCGGTCAACTCCTCCTCCGGGATGTCTCCCTTCATGGCCAACTATGGGTACCAACCCGCGGTATTACCTGAGCGGTTCTCACCACAGGACATTCCGGCTGTGGAGAACCATCTTGCTGCCCTGTGTTCTTCATGGGGGCAGATCCAGAGGGCTTTGAGGGACTCGGCTCAGCGTCAGAAGTTCCAGGTTGATCGCAGACGGTTGCCCGCTCCTTCATACCAGGTCGGCGATCGGGTGTGGTTGTCTACTCGTAACCTCAGTCTTCGGGTGCCCACACCCAAACTAGCTCCCCGTTTTGTCGGTCCTTTTCTCATTCTCCGCAAGGTGAATCCGGTGGCCTATGCCCTTGCCCTTCCACCTGGGATGCGGATCTCCAATACCTTTCATGTATCACTGTTGAAACCTCTGATCTGCAATCGCTTCACTGCCTCTCTGCCTCGGCCCCGTCCCATTCGGGTTGACGGTCATGAGGAGTATGAGGTGAGTCGGATCCTGGACTCTCGATTGGTGCGCGGTCGATTACAGTTCCTGGTTCATTGGCGTGGTTATGGTCCCGAGGAGCGTTCCTGGGTTCCTTCCGCGGATGTCCATGCTCCTGCCCTCCTCCGCGCTTTTCATACCCGCTTTCCTCAGAAACCTTTTGTTGAGCCGCGGAGGGGGAGGGGCCCTTGAGGAGGAGGTACTGTCAAGGTCCTACCTTTTCCCAGAGGTTATGTTACTCCATGTGCTGTCATCCATCTTGGATTTCTGCTGAGCATGGTGGGAAGCTTTTATGCCTTCAGGTCTCTGAGGTCCATCCCCCAGAGGGGTGTGGCTGAGTACATATAAGCCTGTGATCCGCACATGCTCTTTGCACTTGTGTCTTGGTCTTGCTACAGCTCTGTGTATATGCTCATGACTCTTCTGGTATTCTGACTCGGCTTGTGACTAAGACCATTCTCTGTGTTTTCCTTCGATCTGACCTTCCGTTGCTGAACCCGGCCCGTGACCTGTGATTCTCTGTCTACTGTTCTGTACTGTTTTGTCCTGTTGTTGTCGACTCGGCTTGCCTGACTACGCTATTGTCATTCTCACCAGCTACACGCCATTGGCGGCGGCCATTACCGCAGCCGGGGTGTCTCGGGGGCCGCGACCTGGTTCCTGGCTGCGTCAAGTCCATCCCCACCATCAGGGGCCCTGGTGAAGGGCAGCCTGGGACTTAGACTCCGCGCCCTGAGGGACTTCGGTCTGTTGGTGGTGGTTGTCGTCAGCCAGTGCCTTACCCTGCCACTAGGCCTACCTGTCCGTTCCACAGCCCTGCCCTGACAGGAAGAAAGGGTGGGTGGAAGATAGGAAGGAAGGAACTAAGGAAGGAAGGAAGGGGTGGATGGAAGGGAGGGGTGGGTTGAAGAAAGGAAAGGAGGGGTGGGTGGAAGGAAAGAAGGGAGGGGTGGGTGGAAGGGGGAGGGGTGTGTGGAAAGGAGGAAGGGAGGGATGGGTGGAAGGAAGGAAGGGGTGGATAGAAAGAAGGGGTGGGTGGGTGGAAGGAAGGAAGGAAGGGGTGGATGGAAGGGAGGGAGGAAGGAAGGGGTGGATGGAAAGAAGGGGTGGGTGGATGGAAGGAAGGGGTGGGTGGGAGGAAGAAAGGGTGGGTGGAAGGAAGGAAGGAAGGCAGGAAGGAAGTGGTAGATGGAAGGAAGGAAGGGAGGGTGGGTGGAAGGAAGGAAGGGAGGAAGGGAGGGTGAGTGAAAGGAAGGAAGGGATGGATGGAAGGAAGAGGTGGATGGAAGGGAGGGAGGAAGGAAGGGGGGGATGGAAAGAAGGGGAGGGTGGATGGAAGGAAGGGGTGGGTGGGAGGAAGAAAGGGTGGGTGGAAGGAAGGAAGGAAGGAAGGCAGGAAGGAAGGAAGTGGTGGATGGAAGGAAGGAAGGGTGGGTGGGTGGAAGGAAGGAAGGGAGGAAGGGAGGGTGAGTTAAAGGAAGGAAGGGATGGATGGAAAGAAGGGGTGGGTGGAAGGAAGGAAGGAAGGAAGGAAGGAAGGAAGGAAGGAAGGAAGGAAGGAAGGAAGAAAGGGCTGGGTGGGTGGAATGAAGGAAGGGGTGGGTGGGTGATTGGAAGGGAGGGATGGATGGAAGGAGGGAAGGGAAGGGTGAGTGGAAGGAGGGAGTGGTGAGTGAAAGGAAGGAAGAAAGGAAGGAAGGAAGGAAGGAAGGGAGGAAGGAAGGGAGGGGTGGGTGGGAGGAAGAAAGGGTGGGTGGAAGATAGGAAGGAAGGAAATAAGGAAGGAAGGAAGGGGTGGATGGAAGGGAGGGGTGGGTTGAAGGGAGGAAAGGAGGGGTGGGTGGAAGGAAAGAAGGGAGGGGTGGGTGGAAGGGGGAGGGGTGTGTGGAAAGGAGGAAGGGGGGGATGGGTGGAAGGAAGGAAGGGGTGGATAGAAAGAAGGGGTGGGTGGGTGGAAGGAAGGAAGGAAGGGGTGGATGGAAGGGAGGGAGGAAGGAAGGGGTGGATGGAAAGAAGGGGTGGGTGGATGGAAGGAAGGGGTGGGTGGGAGGAAGAAAGGGTAGGTGGACGGAAGGAAGGAAGGCAGGAAGGAAGGAAGTGGTAGATGGAAGGAAGGAAGGGAGGGTTGGGTTGAAGGGAGGGGTGGATGGGTGGAAGGAAGGAAGGAAGAAAGGGGTGGATGGAAAGAAGGGGAGGGTGGATAGAAGGAAGGGGTAGATGGACGGAAGGAAGGGAGGGGTGAGTGGAAGGAAGGAAGGGGTGGATGGAAGGAAGGGAGAGGTGGGTGGAAGGAAGAAAAGGTGGGTAGAAGGAAGAAAGGAAGGAAGGGGTGGAAGAAAGGAATAGGTGGATGGGAGGAAGGGAGGGGTGGGTGGAAGGAAGGAAGGAAGGGGTTGATGGAAAGAAGAAAGGAAGGGGTGGGTGGAAGAAAGATAGGGGTGGATGGGAGGAAGAAGTTGATGGAAAGAAGGAAGGGGGGGGTGGGTGGAAGGAAGGAAGGGGTGAGTGGAAAAAGGGAGGGGTTGAGTGGAAGGAAGGGTAGGTGGAAGGAAGGAAGGAAGGAAGGGATGGGTGGAAGGAAAAAAGGAAGGAAGGAAGGAAGGGGTGGGTGTAAGTAAGGAAGGGTGGGCGGAAGGGACGAAGAGGTGGGTGGAAGGAAGGATGGGAGGAAGGGGTGGATGGAAGGAAGGAAGGAAGGAAGGAAGGAAGGGAGGGAGGGAGGGGTGAGTGGGTGTAAGGAAGGAAGGAATGGAAGTTGGACTCACCATGACTCTTTCAGATGCATCAGAGCTGTCGGCTGCTGTTTCCAGTTTCCTGCCCACACATCCTCTGAAGCTGCATGGACTGGAGTGTGGACGGGAAAAGGAGGAGGCAGAGCAGATCCAGTCTCTCTCCCCTCTTCTCTTATTGGTGGAGAGGATGGAGGGAGGGGCTGGACAGTGAGAAGAACACAGCAGCGAGGAGAGGGAGAGGGGGGTGGGATGGCAGAAAACTGCACCGTCAGATATGTTCTGTGCAGCAGTGGGGTCTGTGATGAGCAGCAATCTCCTGTATGGCTTTCAATAAAGCAGTTGGAAGCCGCATCTCCTCCTCTCCCTCCTGCTCGTCACTTCACGTTTTACTGCAACTGAACTCTGCGTACTTACTAACTGCACCACACTGCACCTCCCCACAGGCTTTAATTTGTTTGCCACTGACTCAAAGTCCATTAACCACTTGCCTACCGGGCACTTTTACCCCCTTCCTGCCCAGGTCAATTTTCAGCTTTCAGCACTGTCACACTTTGAATGACAATTGAGCGGTCATGCAACACTGTACTCATATGACATTTTTTTCACAGAAATAGAGCTTTCTGTTGGTGGTATTTAATCACCACTGGGTTTTTTTTTTTGCACTATAAATGAAAAAAGCGAAAATTTTGAAAAAAAAAGTTTTCTTTGTTTCTATTATAAAATTGTGCAAACAGGTAATTTTTCTTCTTTACTGATGTGCGTTGATGAGGCTGCACTGATGGGCACTGATGAGACAGCACTGATAAGCAGGCACTGATATACGGCACTAATAGGTGGCAATGATGGGCACTGATAGGCAGCACTGATGGGTACTAATAGGTAGCACTGAAGGACACTGACTGGTGGCACTAACTGGCAGCACTGATAGGGGGCACTGATAGGCGGCACTGATAATCAGTGCTCTAATTATCAGTGTAGATGTCTGCTTTCACAGTTCCCAGTTACCAGCAGCACTTTCCTCATGCTTTGACAGCATGAGGAATGTACTGCCGGTAACTGGCATGTGTATTTACATAGTAGTCACCTGTGATTGGACACAGCTGATCACTCTGTAAAAGGCTGCTGTGATTGGCCTTTTACCATGTCATGTGATCAGCTGTGTCCAAAGGACACAGCGATAACAGACAGCACAGGGTGTGCGCTGCAGGGGGCATGTGGGGGGGGGGGGGGGTTGGCGTTCTGGGAGGATGTCGTAGGACGCCCTCCCAGAATGATGACAATGCTGACTTATGATTTTATTTTTACCAAAATTCCTGCCTCTATAAGTTTATAAATAAGCCTCCAGTAGATCAAGTAATGCACAGCCATTTTAGATTTCTCTGTATACAATTGATGGCAGTCCAATATTGGCTCTGAAAATTCACCATATAACCCCAGATTCTATTGGGGGGTGCATCTGCAATTTCATATTGTTTTAAAACAAGCCATTTAAAACTGGGAATTTAATGCATGTACATCACTAGCCAGGAATCTCAGGTTAAACAAATATATATAAATAATTTACTAAGTGTATAATTCAGAACAATTCCAGGCACAGTAGTGTTACAGCTACAGTAAGATGTCATTCTTAGGCCTAGTCCACACTGACATTGAAAGTAGGTGTTTGAGGGGCGTTTTCAACTCTCCTCAAATGCCTGTGTAAATGATACTATGGAGAGCACACAGTGCTGTTCACATTATCAAAAAATCAGGCTGCCTGCCAGCTACTGCTGAAACACTGACTACTGGATGGATCACAGGCACTCATACCTCGCCGTGATCCTACGGCAGCTGTCCCACTATCAGTAACTCTTGAACCGGAGCTGTACGGGAGGCCTGCCTCTTCACGTCAGGCTCACTATCCAGGTGTATGACAAAATGTGACTAAATGCTGACTGTAGACTAGTGAATCAGCAATGACAATGCTGATCGCTATGCTGTCTGCAACATTTTTTTTATCCCACTCTAGTGCAAGCAAGCACAGCCTACATGAGAGTGGCAACTCTGCTCTAAATCCAGGAGCAATGTAGCATCATTGCCACACCATCACAGAAATGCTGGTGAGCTTTACTGGCAGGATCAATATGTATTTGTGTGACTTTGTAGGTGGGCTAAGAAAAAACTGTAAGTTATGATGCACATATAATTTAGGGCCATAGTTCAACTTTAACTTTTTACATGAAAAGTAAAAATCTGCATATGACTTCAGCTACCTAAATTTTTCATATGATTTCACTCAGACTGATTTAACCAGTTTTGTGACATGTTTATGTAGCACCTTCCTGGCTAATGTAGGTTGCTAGACACATTTAGTTTAGCTTCTCTGATCCATTAACTTTCTCCTGCATTCTAGAAAATTCTATAATCTCAGAGGGAAAAGGAAGAGAAAGAGGCAAATTGAATATTTATGGAGATCCAGCCAATCCCTGGGGTGGGGTGTCCAGTATATGGTGAGATAGCCCATAAATATTCGGAGGCCTGGGACGGTTTGAGTAGAGCCTGAGTCCAGTCCTGCCAGAGGAAACCCCTGTATTGGGGCTCTGCCCCTAAGGGCAGGTTGCAGGAAGCATCACTTGGAGATCTTCAAGGCGCCAGATGGAACTTAAGCTGGGAGCCTACTCTTAAAGTCTGGTCTGGGAGTTTTATTGTCTGGAGATCTCACTGAAGAGTACCTGGTGGAAATTAATGGAAGAGTGTCTAGCTGTAGTATCGTGAGTCTATGTCTCCCTCACTGAAGAATGCTTGATGGATATTAGAAGAGGGCAGCCAATTATCTTTTGGCATAATGAGTACTTACCTAAGTGCTGAGCCTTGGTGACTGCGTGCAGTTCCCAGTACTGTATAAGGAGGTCTTAGGCACCTTTCAACCAGTAGAGAGTTGTGTGGAACTTTTTCTGCAGATCTATGTGAAAGGAAGAGTCCTCAGAAAATTCAGTTCAGTAATTCAGTGGTATCTCATGCTCCCATCGCCCCATTCTACATAAAAAGACACCCATAGCCAGTGAAATGGAGAAAATGCTATGTGCCTGGCTTTGTACTAATCTTGGGGAAGGAATCAGCAATCACCAGTGGCTCCTTCTGGGGAGCACTACATTTATATAAAATTTTTCATTAATAATTATGAGCCAAAATGACCATTGTTGAAAAATAAAGAGTGCAGCCTGTAAGTAAGGGCATCATTATTCATGTGTTTAGGGCAATGTGATCTTTAAACATGGTCCAGACAGAATATATTTCATCCCTTAGGGATCAATGTGAAATTAGACAACAAAATATTTACTAAAGCTATAAAAAGTGAATAGGTAAGTATTTTGTAATCTTGGAGTTAACATTGAACTACATCATTAGCTATTTAAGTCCTTAAAACTGCTTATTTGACACAGTCATCACACTGACATAAATAATTTTTCACATGGTAGCAATTTTAGCATTGAAAAGTTTAAAGCACTTTTCTCCGCATAATGAGTGCTTTTGTGATTAGCAAAAGAAAGACGAGAAAATGAACGCTAATGAGCATTGTAACTAAAGAATTGGAAATATATTTCTCAAGCTGGTTTGTACAGAATGAGCTCTCAAAGTGTTCTTTCATGAATGCCTGTCTATAATAAGATTTGTTATGCTTACACTGTGGATTCAGGCTTCATCGTTTGTTACTGGCAGATGGTATCATTCATTTATCTGCTGTCTGAAAGAGGAAAGAAGAAACAGCTCTGTCATAGGTTTCATTAATACTATGTTCATAGAAGACTAGCAGAATATATTTTGAGTAAATGCTACATTAAAGTGAAAGTGTAATTTGCTGCATAGCAAGCCCCTCCAGTGGTGGTAGAATACCAAAAGCTGAAGTCCTAACAAAAATTAGGTTTTTGAAGGGCAGGCAATCCTGCGAGTCTTTCCTTTGATTTGGAAGGGTGCCCCAATATTTTTGGCAATATAGTGTATGTGAAGTAAAAATCCCTGTTTTTTTTTTTTGGTAGGGGGGAGGGGAGTTTAATTGAAAGGTATATAGCAGTTTGCAAAGAGTTCATCCAGAATTTTTAGTGTTAACATGGGGTTACACTCCTTTAGCACCTGATTGGTTATATACATTTAGAAGCTGTTGGGATTTGAGCACAAGATGTATGTCACCTCTACTGCTTTGCAGGTCATTGGACAGACATGAACTTTGCAGCTCTCTGCTTATGTCTATCTGCCCCATATTGGCACTATATTCACTGGAGCATTTGCATTTTATAGAGTAGAGAAGGACTGGCCATAGGGGATTACTTTAATGCAGTTGCGCAGCTTAAACATGTATTGCAATATACTGTATGTGAACTAAAATCCCTGTTTTTTTTTTTTTTTGCAAAGTTTGTTAGACATGGTATATCACAATGTGCAGAGGGTTCATCCAGAATATATATTATATACATGTAGAAGCTATTAGGATTTAAGCACATGGTATATCTTCCTTCCAGTCCTGAGCAATGCCATTTTCAAAACAAAGGCTAGTTGCTACAACCCGATCGTGCAATTCTCAAGCTAAAACTTCATTCACTGTGCCAGACCAGCAATCTCCACCTGCCAATATATAAAGTCCAAAATATCAAATGCGGGCAACAAGTTGAAAGATGTATTTATTTTTTTATTGTATGCAAAGAGTAAAATATTCCATAGAGTAATAAATGCTAAAGCATTGCAGTAAAAACAAAAGACCTGATTCACAGAATCTATGCTATGCTATGAATAAGGTATTTTTATTTACTGAAACGTGTTAGCATTTATTGAATCAGAGCCTGTCGAAGATTTAGTGGGGGGAAATTCCAATGGTTGAATAGGACAGCAAGTGAAAGCTAAGTAACAGCCAATGAAGGTCTTGCATGCAGTAAACATGTTACGTTATCCTGTATGGACAAAGAAATGGACCACTTTAATGATTTGTTGAAGCAGGAATTCATGCAAGCAGCCAAATTCACAGTTTTTTAAATACATTAATGTATAATGTATTCATGTTTACTATCAAATAATATTTAAGATGGGTATACAGTTGTTGGAATCTAAACTACTTTATCGCCATACAAGTCAGTAGGCATGTAAAAACAACTTGAAGCAGCTTAGGAGTCAGGAATGTTGTAGAATAGACCTAAAAGTAAGTCCAAGCTGGAAGAAAATGTTTTTGAACTACATTCAGAGGCACAAACAATAGGATGTACTGCACAGAGTACGCCTTCACAAATTAAATACGTAAATAAACCACATACAAAACTCTCCCACTACACCCTGATTGGGCACTAACATAATAAACTAAACTTCCTATTTGCTAATACAATTGTCACCTGAATATAGCAAGATAATTGCACAATGACTTTACATGCCTTTAATATATTAGTAATGATTATTTTTAGGAACTAGGATTGTAGCCAGCTCTAGCACACAGTTACATGAAATATTAAAGAATATGCCAACCCAACATTTCATATTCCTAATATGTTCCTGCTGTACTATGTACTTGTATGAAAAAGTATTATGTTCTCTTTTTATTGCTTCCTATGTGTGAAATACCTGCTGTTCCTGCCGGTTCCTCTGCTTTCCTATTAAAAATTGACCATACTAGGCAGGAGAACACAACGCACAATGTGGTAAATTCTCTACCTATGCTGGGAACTCAACTTACTCTCCTCCAATGATCAGGCTTGTCCTGGACCCCCCCCCCCCCACACACACACACACAGCCATTCCCTGGAAAGATCAGTGTGCTGCTGTTTCTTGTCCCATAGCTCCCATGCAACTGAAAACAGAGGGTATGTGATCACTTATAAAAAAAGGGGACACATTGTTTTCTGTACCTAGACTCAAATGTTTTGCCTTTCATTTCTATTTTAAACTGAATGGGTTGTTTTACAAGGTGAGGGTTTACATATAGTTTAAACACTGGAATTCAGCTGGCCACAGATTGTATTATTGGTTTTAGTAGTGTATCTTAAACAGGGACTACCAGTAAATTTAGCTGTGCTAGGTTGCAGCTAACCTGGTTGATTTATAATCTTTGTGAGCATTTGGGTTTACCCCTAAGCTCAGGATAGCTGTGGTTCCTCCCTTTTGCCAGTAGGTGTCACTGGTACCTTTGGCATTAGTATGATGAGCTGCAGTGAAACTGAGTTATGAATATGCATGATTTTCTCAGCCAATCAGTAGGAATTTCCTTTGGCCGCAGAGCATGGTGGGATAGAGTATAAATATTAAGAAGGTCATTTGATCAGGGTCTTCCCACCCAAATCTTGGTCTGGTGTGGATGGGTGAGGAACTGCTGTTTTGGGTAGGAGTGAAGCCTAAGGCCTAGCCTTGTACTCGAGGCTCTGCTAGAGTTGTTTGTTGTCTGGAAGCATGAAAGGAAAGGATGTAGACCTGGGATGAAGTAGCAGAAGTTACTCTGCCATAGACCTGCAAGTCTTCTGCTTTTTTGGACTTAGGGTGTCTTGTGCCCTAACCCTCTCTCCCTGAGTTTTCTACTGTTGTGAGCAAAAAACTTTTTTTTTTGTTTATTCTAAAAGTGACTGGAGCTCATTTTTTTACACTGTCCTCTGTGGGTAACCACCATGCTTCCAGAGGTCAGGGGGCGCTACAGTAGTACATTCTAGTACAATAATTAAATAACCTTATCATATGGTATAATATACTAAAATACAAATAAAAAATTCAATCACACCATACCAAGCTTAGTTACCACAACTCAAGTGTATAGCTCATGGACAGTTTTTAACCAAAATAACTGTCTCCTTCCCTTGGGAAGAGGCATAACCACAAAGCAAAGGTTGGTGACAATGGGAAGAGGAGATTTTTCAGCATCTATGATTAATCAAAAACACAGTAAGGATGGGGAGAAGAAACAAAGTATAAACCACTAGAATGTTATGGCTGCCACAGTCCTATGATAGGACCATTGCATTTCGTCTGTGCCTGTGTCATTGTTTTAGATGGTTATCCCTGTTTTCTATTTTGTTTCTCTTTATTTTTTGTGTTTCATTTTTAAAAATGTTTTTTCTCACACTGTTTTAATCTTTTGCTTTGTTGTTCTATGTTTTTCTGTTTTTCACTTTTGCTGTCCCTATGTCTCCCCGGTGCACGGGGGCCACAACTTCCATTTATTCGGGTTTGGGTGGCCTCTATGACCCAGGGGTTGGAGCGGTGCTGGTTTCCATCAGGGAGAGGCTTGGTTGCACTCTCTCCAGCCGCACTCCTCTCTGGCTCTAATTTTTGTGCATGATGCGTGACATCATCGGTCTGACGTAGGCGTGGTGATGTGGCCTGTGTGCCTCGCAGCCGGGGAGTGACCACCGTGGCCCTCTATGTAGCGATAGGCTTGCCCAAAATAATCTCATTGATTATGGATGCTGATTGGTGTAAATTCAAGCCAGCTATGGGGTATAAAAACGCCATCTTGTGAGTCTTTAAACTGCATGTGTAGCCAACGGTTATATACCATCTTCTCTTACCTAGTAGGTGTGAGGGACCGCCGAGCAGCACCACTAGCACTCCACTGGTCAGGCGTGCCCAGAGCGCGGAGTCTAAGCCCCAGGGTACTTGTTCACCAGGGCCCCTGATGGTGGGGATGGACTTGTAGTACCCCGAGACCAGGTCGCCTCTGCTGAGCACACCTGTCAGTGGTAGTGGTGTTCGCCAGGGGCTCCAACCAGGAAGAGCCAGATGTGAGGAGGTCGGGTGACCCCGATGGGATGGATGGATGGACGGCTGAGCAAGTGCGTAGTCAGACAGGCCGAGTCGGTATTGTAGAGGACGGTAAGGTACAAGGGAGCAGGCAGAGAATCGTCGGGTCACACGCCAGGTCAGCAGCAGGAGGTCAGATCTAATAAGGGGCATCCAGGGAGAGAGGTCAGGCAAGCAAGGGTCTGGGCAGGAGAAATCAGCAAGGTCAAAGGCAATCCGGGTCAATAACTTACTAGGCACAGGTACAGGAACACAGGAAGCAGGTAAGACCAGAAGGCAACGAAATGACAGCTCAGGGACCTTTAAATATCCCGCCCTGCGCTGCCATTGGTGCCCAGCGGGCGGCCGCGGCTTCTACTGCGCATGCGCGAACTCGAACGCCGCGGCCGGCCCGGACCTAGTGCCCGTGCGCTGGGTGGAGCAGTGCGCCTGCGCCGAGCCCATCGCGGCGGGGATCGAGGAGATCCCTGACATTGCCCCCCCCCCTACGGGCAACCTCCGGATGCCCACCCGATCTCTCCACCACGGGTGATCACGAAGAAACCCCCGGACAAGCCTAGGTGCATGGACATTATGGGCTGGCTCCCACGAATTGTCCTCAGGGCCGTAGCCCTTCCACTTGATGAGAAATTGGGTCTGGCCCCCCCTTCGTCGGCACTTCAGGATTGTCTCCACCTCGAATTCTTCTTCCTCTTCAACCGTTACGGCCTCCGGGGGCCTGGATTCCCGTTCTGGGAAGGCATCAGGGACTACTGGTTTCAACAGGGACACGTGGAAGACAGGGTGGACCTTGAGTGTCTCAGGGAGAACAAGTTCATAGGCCACCTCATTGACCATTCGTTTGATGCAAAAAGGGCCTATAAATTTAGGTCCCAACTTCTTTGACGGGCAGAGCAACCTCAAGTTCGACGTAGCCAGCCAAACCTTCTCTCCGGGCTGCAACACCAGATCCCCTCTTCGCTTCCTATTAAAAGCCCTCTTGTAGTCCTCTTGGGCTTGACGGATGGCTTCCTGTAGTTTCCTATTGTTGGAGGTGAAGAAGGTCAGTGCATCCTGTGTCGCTGGAATCGGGCATTCCGGGACCAAGTCCGGGAGGAAGACAGGATGAAACCCATAGTTGGCGAAGAACGGGGACTGTCCAGTTGCTGAATGGCAAGCGTTGTTGTACGCGAATTCCGCCAAAGGGAGGAGTGGCACCCAGTCGTCCTGAGAGAATGATGTGTAGCATCGAAGGTATTGCTCCAGGGTCTGATTGGTCCTTTTGGTCTGGCCATTGGTCTGAGGGTGAAAAGCCGAGGAAAGGGACAGCTTGATATCCAGGGCTTTGCACAATGCCCTCCAAAACCGCGAGGTAAACTGCACCCCACGGTCCGAGACGATGTCTTCGGGAACCCCATGCAGTCTAACGATCTCTCGGATGAAGACTTGCGCCGTCTCGGCTGCTGATGGGGTTTTCCGTAAAGGGATGAAATGGGCCATCTTGGACAAGCGGTCCACGACCACGAGAATTGCTGTGTGGTTCAGTGAAGGTGGAAGCTCGACTATGAAGTCCATGGAGATTTTCTGCCAGGGTCGTTCAGGGATGGGCAATGGACGTAGCAGGCCCCACGCCTTATTCCTTGAAGGCTTGTTCCGCTGGCAGATGGCACAGGAGCCCACGTAGTTCTTACAATCCTTGGCCATGTCCGGCCACCAGAAGGAACGTCGGAGAAGTTCCAGGGTCTTGACCGGCCCAAAATGTCCTGCCAGTGGATGGTCATGGCAATGTCCCAAGACTAAGGTTCGGGCATCCTCTGGCACCACAATCCGGTCCTCCCTCCATAGGAGTCCCTCCTTGTTCTGGAGGGGGGCCCCATCGGAGGTGGACATTGCTGTGGACGCTCTCAGGATCTCGGAGTGAAGATTTGTCTGAAGGGCCAAGAAATTTCCTGCAGGAAGAATAGTGTCGGGCACTGGAATCTCCTTGGTGTCCTCGTACATGCGTGACAACGCGTCAGGCTTCGTGTTTTTCGAGCCGGGCCTGTATGTGATGTGGAACTGGAACCTCGAGAAAAACAATGCCCATCTTGCTTGTCGTGGGCGTAGACGTTTGGCCGTCCTCAGATATTCCAGGTTCTTGTGGTCCGTGAATATCAGGATGGGGTGGGAAGCACCTTCCAGCAGGTACCTCCATTCTTCTAAAGCGGTTTTGATAGTGAGTGCAATCAGGTCCTCTAATGTCTCGAGCACCTCCACCCGGGCGAGCTCGTCTTTCAGAGCCTCTGATAGGCCCATACGAAACTGGTGCAAGAGTGCGAACTCGTTCCAACGAGTGTCACCCATCCAGCGCCTAAAGTCAGAGGCGTATTCCTCAGCCACCCACCGACCTTGTCGGAGTGCGTATAATGTGGCCTCGGCCGAGGCTGCCCGTTGTGGGTCATCATATAAGATGGCCATAGCGTTAAAGAAGCTGTCGACCGTAACCAGGTGAGGGTCATTGTTTCCCCTTAGTCGGTGGGCCCAGTCTTGGGGTTCACCCTGCAACAGGGAGACAACAAACCCCACTTTCACTGATTCCGTCAAAAAGGTCCGTGGCTGCAGTTCAAAATAGAGCAGACAGGAGTCACGGAATGACCGA
Source organism: Staurois parvus (assembly GCF_062004578.1). Lineage (NCBI taxonomy): Eukaryota > Metazoa > Chordata > Amphibia > Anura > Ranidae > Staurois > Staurois parvus. The sequence continues at coordinate 17,187,796 of NW_028318157.1, forward strand.
AAGCGTGTGCGATCCCCATGGAAGCGCTCGGGTAAGGGTACTCGGGGTTCCGCCATAGGGAGTGATGTGGTAGGCCCAGGAGCCGGCTCATGGACTGCTGCGACCGGTGGTGCAGGAGCCGGGGCCTGTGAAACAGGAACAGAGATAGTGCAGGCCTGAAACCGATTCTCGATCTGCAGACATCTGTCCTGTAATGTGTTTACAGCTTGCGTCAGGGTAGCCAGGTGCCTGCAAACCTCGTCCAACGGGGAGAGTCCTCCTCGAGGCTCAGTCATGGCCTTCTGGTACTGTGAGGGACCGCCGAGCGGCACCACTAGCACTCCACTGGTCAGGCGTGCCCAGAGCGCGGAGTCTAAGCCCCAGGGTACTTGTTCACCAGGGCCCCTGATGGTGGGGATGGACTTGTAGTACCCCGAGACCAGGTCGCCTCTGCTGAGCACACCTGTCAGTGGTAGTGGTGTTCGCTAGGGGCTCCAACCAGGGAGAGCCAGATGTGAGGAGGTCGGGTGACCCCGATGGGATGGATGGATGGACGGCTGAGCAAGTGCGTAGTCAGACAGGCCGAGTCGGTATTGTAGAGGACGGTAAGGTACAAGGGAGCAGGCAGAGAATCGTCGGGTCACACGCCAGGTCAGCAGCAGGAGGTCAGATCTAATAAGGGGCATCCAGGGAGAGAGGTCAGGCAAGCAAGGGTCTGGGCAGGAGAAATCAGCAAGGTCAAAGGCAATCCGGGTCAATAACTTACTAGGCACAGGTACAGGAACACAGGAAGCAGGTAAGACCAGAAGGCAACGAAATGACAGCTCAGGGACCTTTAAATATCCCGCCCTGCGCTGCCATTGGTGCCCAGCGGGCGGCCGCGGCTTCTACTGCGCATGCGCGAACTCGAACGCCGCGGCCGGCCCGGACCTAGTGCCCGTGCGCTGGGTGGAGCAGTGCGCCTGCGCCGAGCCCATCGCGGCGGGGATCGAGGAGATCCCTGATAGTAGGTTATATATATATTTTTTCGATATTCTTGGAAATTCTTCCTGACGGCAGACTAAACAGGCCACTTTTTGGAATTCAATATTTGTATTTTTCATAAACCCACAACATCAGAGAATTTTACTAATCTATTAGGATTTTGCCGATAACAGACCACAATTCAACACTGAGCAGGATCTGCTATTTTGCTATCCCCAGTAAGTTTTTCTTTTTTGCTCTTTAATAATGATATTGACTCTTTTTATGTTTTTGTGCATCATGACTATTTGTTCATTTTTTATTGCTTATCTATATAGCTCCATTCAAGTTTACATTTGAGATTGGGCATCCCTTGTGGTAGCCCCTTGGGGGCTGTGGAGGGGTCTCTCTTGGAGGCAAGTGGGATGGACTCTATTTCTTCCTCTTACTTTCCCATTGTCATCTCTTCACTCATGGGAGAAGTTTGGAGATATTGGCCACATCCACATCATTAATGGTTTTAGTCTATTGAAGGTTGTTTCATGTTCTCTGCCCCTTTGTTGGGCCATGTAAGTGAAAATTATGTTTCTTAAGTTTGCAATTTTTTTCTCGGATATATATAAGATATGATAATAATAATAATGACATATTTACTATAGGTGTCATGACTTCTAAGCACTTCTGAAGAAGAGATTACTGTCTGTCTCAAAACGCGTCAAGTGCAAATGCATGCATGATTTATCTTCACCCATGTTCCTACTGTGACAGTTATGTCCTATTTTACCACCATACTTTGTATCTATATGCCTTTTTAACATTTTGTACAAATAAAATATGGTTTATCACATTTTAATATTTTTATGATGTTATTGGTTTGTTTGGGTTTCTAAAATCCCACAAAAAGAGGGTTTTTCCATATACATTTTTCCCCCCAATGTCTTTTCTTGGAGATGACTGATAGGATGCACAGAATATGATATCCTTTTCTTGATATTTCTTACACAGTAGAACATCAGAAATTTGAAATTTCAACATTCTTGTGCTCACCCCATTAAAATAAGCCCTTTATTGACACAGATAGGAAAGAGCAGTGTTATAAATGGCCATGCAGAGGACCACTTGGTCTTTAACAAACATTTTTCTACAGAAGCACCTGTGAGGGCATTCAGAAACGCTCTTAAATTATCTCTAATGGAATGCACTTAAAGCATGCTGCAGTTGCTTATTTACACAGGCTCAAATGTAGTTCAACCAGTTTTGTGATCTACTATAGACAATGCTGCAAGAAATCATATGCTGGTCCCTAATCTCCATTATTGTTACAGTAGATGCAAACCTTAAGCTGGACAGAGCCGTAGAAGGTCCTTCACCCATCAGCAGGACTGATATCTGCTCCTTTGTGCAAGGAGAAACAGGATGAGCACTGCCAAAGCTATACAAAATTACCTCCAGCAGGCCAATGGTGTAAATGTCTCTGACCAAACAATCAGAAACAGACTTCATAAGGGTGACCTGAGGGCCCAACGTCCTCTAGTGGGCCCTGTGCTCATTGCCCTTCACCATAGAGCTCAATTGGCATTTGACATTGAACACCAGAATTGGCAAGTCTGCCACTGGCACCCTGTGCTTTTCACAGATGAGGGCAGGTTCACCCTGAGCACACGTGACAGACATGAAAGGGTCTGGAGAAGCAGTGGAGAATGTTATGCTGCTTGTAACATTGATCAGCATGACCGTTTTTGTGGTGGGTCAAGGATGGTCTGGGGAGGCATATCCATGGAGGGACGCACATACCTCTACAGGCTAGACCAGCAATGGGCAAACTACGGCCTGCGGGCCGTATACGGCCCGGCGGACCTTTTAATCCGGCCCGCAGAGCTAGGCTCCCACTAGGCTCCTCTCACAGTCCGCCCTAAATGAAAATCTGTCTCCTATGAGGATCTGTCCCCCTCGACGTATCTGCGCATGTGCCGGAGATCGCGGATCGGCTGCTAATGCCTGAAACTGGCACATGCGCAGATACGTCGAGGGGGACAGATCCTCATAGGAGACAGATTTTCCTGCTACACCGGAACGGCAAGAGGAACGCGCGGAGAAAAGGTAAGTGAATTGACACAGGGGGGACTTGGGGACTTAATATGGGGGATGAATTACTATAGGGGGGATGAATTACTATAGGGGGGATGAATTACTATGGGGGGGATGAATTACTATGGGGGATGAATTACTATATGGGGGATGAATTACTATATGGGGGATGAATTACTATGGGGGATGAATTACTATATGGGGGATGAATTACTATATGGGGGATGAATTACTATATGGGGGATGAATTACTATGGGGGGGATGAATTACTATAAGGGGGATGAATTACTATATGGGGGATGAATTACTATATGGGGGATGAATTACTATGGGGGATGAATTACTATATGGGGGATGAATTACTATAAGGGGGATGAATTACTATGGGGGGTGAATTACTATGTGCGATGAATTACTATATGGGGGATGAATTACTATGGGGGATGAATTACTATATGGGGGATGAATTACTATATGAGGGATGAATTACTATATGGGGGATGAATTACTATGGGGGATGAATTACTATGGGGGGTGAATTACTATGTGCGATGAATTACTATATGGGGGATGAATTACTATGTGGGATGAATTACTATATGGGGGATGAATTAATATGGGGGATGAATTACTATATGGGGGATGAATTACTATATGGGGCATGAATTACTATGGGGGATGAATTACTATATGGGGGATGAATTACTATGGGGGATGAATTACTATATGGGGGATGAATTACTATATGGGGGATGAATTACTATGGGGGATGAATTACTATATGGGGGATGAATTACTATATGGGGGATGAATTACTATGGGGGATGAATTACTATGGGGGATGAATTACTATGGGGGGTGAATTACTATGGGGGATGAATTACTATGGGGGATGAATTACTATATGGGGCATGAATTACTATGGGGGGTGAATTACTATATGGGGGATGAATTACTATATGGGGGATGAATTACTATATGGGGGATGAATTACTATATTGGGGATGAATTACTATGCGGGATGAATTACTATATGGGGGATGAATTACTATATGGGGGATGAATTACTATGGGGGATGAATTACTATGGGGGGTGAATTACTATGGGGGATGAATTACTATATGGGGGATAAATTACTATGGGGGATGAATTACTATATGGGGGATGAATTACTATGGGGGATGAATTACTATGGGGGATGAATTACTATGGGGGATGAATTACTATATGGGAGATTAATTACTATGCTTACTATGGGGGAATATTACTATACTTACTATGGATGACACATACACATCATTCATCTACTCTTGGTCCGGCCCCCGGGTCCAATATATGAACCCATTGCGGCCCTCAAGTCAAAAAGTTTGCCCACCCCTGGGCTAGACAATGGCACCCTGACTGCTATTAGGTATCAGGATGAAATCCTTGAACCCATTGTCAGACCCTACACTGGTGCAGTGGGTTCTGGGTTCCTCCTGGTGCGCGACAATGCCCGGCCTCATGTGGCGAGAGTATGCAGGCAGTTCCTGGAGGATGAAGGAATTGATACCATTGAATGACCCCCACACTCGCCTGACCTAAATCCAATAGAATACCTCTGGAATATCATGTTTTGGTCCATCTTCAGACTGTCCAGGAGCTCAGTGATGCCTTGGTCCAGATCTGGGAGGAAATACCCCAGGACACCATCCGTCGTCTCATTAGGAGCATCCTCCTATGTTGTCAGGCATGCATACAAGCACATGGGGGCCATACAAACTGAGTACCATTATGAGCTGCTGCAATTAAATTTTAAAATGGACTAGCCTGCTGCATCAATTTTTCACTTTAATTTTCGGAAGGGCCTTTAAACTCAGTCTTCTGTAGGTTGATAATTTTCATTTTCATTTTTCATTTCCATCAAACGATGGGGCATACTTACATTCCTAACACATTACCCAGGCTATATCAGTATAGATATTCAGCATGAGATTTTTCCCCATTGAGATCTGATGTGTTTTCAAAGTGTTCCTTTAATTTTTTGAGCAGTGCATACAGTTGTGGCCAAAATTATTCAACCCCCACTGAAATTGAGTGTTTTGGCCAGTTTGACATTGCTTTTGATCATTCAGTCATCTTGCTTACATTTACATTAAAGAGGCACTTGTAGGTCAGACAAATATAACATAACAGTTATAATGAAATAACCACAAATGTCTTTTCTGTGCTCACAGCATTATCAGTTTTATTCAACCCCCAAGTGACATTCAATCTTAGTACTTAGTACAGCATCCTTTTACAGTTATAACAGCTTTTAAACGTGAAGCATAGCTTGACACAAGTGTCTTGCAGCGATCTACGGGTATCTTCGCCCATTCTTCATGGGCAAAGGCCTCCAGTTCAGTCACATTCTTAGGCTTGCGCACTGCAACTGCTTTCTTTAAGTCCCACCAGAGGTTCTCAATCGGATTTAAGTCTGGTGACTGCGATGGCCACTCCAAAATGTTCCAGCCTTTCCTCTGCAACCATGCTCTAGTGGACTTGGAGGTATGCTTGGGATCATTGTCCTGTTGAAAGGTCCAACGTCTCCCAAGCCTCAGGTGTGTGACGGACTGCATCACGTTTCCATCCAATATCTCCTGGTACTGAAGAGAATTCATGGTACCTTGCACACGCTGAAGCTTCCCTGTACCTGCAGAAGCAAAACAGCCCCAAAGCATGATTGACCCTCCACCATGCTTCACAGTAGGCAAGGTGTTCTTTTCATCATAGGCCTTGTTCTTCCTCCTCCAAACATAGCGTTGATCCATGGGCCCAAACAGTTCTAATTTTGTTTCATCAGTCCACAGAACACTATCCCACAACTTTTGTGGTTTGTCCACATGGCTTTTGGCATACTGCAGTCGACTCTTCTTATTCTTTGGAGACAGCAAGGGGGTACGCCTGGGAGTTCTGGCACGGAGGCCTTCATTACGCAGTGTGCGTCTTATTGTCTGGGCTGAAACTTCTGTACCCACATCTGACAAATCTTTTCTCAGTTCCTCAGCAGTCACACGGGGACTTCTCTCCACTCTACGCTTCAGGTAGCGCACAGCAGTCGAAGTCAGCATCTTCTTTCTGCCACGACCAGGTAGCGTTTCAACAGTGCCCTTTGCCTTGAATTTGCGAATGATGCTTCCTAAGGTGTCTCTTGGTATGTTTAACATCTTTGCAATCTTCTTATAGCCATTGCCCTTCCTGTGAAGAGAAATCACCTCTTCTCTTGTCTTCCTGGACCATTCTCTTGCCTTCACCATGTTTGTAACCACACCAGTAAATGTCTAGAAGGAGCTGAGTATCACAGTCATTTTAAAGCTGCCTAATTGGTGCTTATTATGCTTGATTGCTGCTCGGTGACATCCACAGGTGTTTTCAATACCTGATGGAAAGCACCTGTATGAACCTCTGTTCTTCAGAGTGGTAGTCTTTAAGGGGTTGAATAATTGTGGCAATGAAGAAACCACATAAGAACCATTTACTACTGTATTACATAAACAATTGATGTCATTTTAGTTGCATTTGGGTAGTTACAACGTCCTTGTAGGATTTGATTCTGAATACAATTCCAAATGTACACTATAGTCCCTAAACCCCTTTACAGCATTGGGGGTTGAATAATTTTGGCCACAACTGTATATACATATATATATATATATATATATATATATATATATATATATACTGTATATTCACATTTTTTAATCCTTTGTTGCATCCCAGTGCTGCTTCTGTCTACATGCTAAATCCCAATACTAAAACAAAAAATTGTCAGTGAATAAACAAATACAATCTTGTGTGCTGCTATTCTAAATATAAAGTGACAAAATTGTATAGTATACTGTGTAAATATTACTAGATCGCTTGCACCATACACATGCCCATACAAATGTGCCAATACTTATAAATGTCAGAACAGTGCCACTTTATACAAAATAACAAGCAATAAAATATACAATATCTTCCAGCAAATGTGTGACTAAAATCCTATCACAGTCCAATTAACCACTTCAAGTCTGGACACTTTCATGCCCTTCCAGTCCAGGCCAATTTTCAGCTTTCAGTGCTACCACACTTTGAATGACAATTGCGTGGTCATGCAACACTGTACCCATATGCATTTTTTAGCATTCTTTTGAAACAGATAAAACTTTATTTTGGTGGTATTTTACTCACCACTGGGATTTTTATTTTGTTGCTATGTAAATGAGAAAGTACAAAAAATTTTAAAAATTTTTATTTTTCCTATAAAATTTTGCAAATTAATAATCTTTCTTCATAAATCTTGGCCAAAATGTATTCATCTATCTTTTTAGTAAAAAAAAAATAACCCAAATTAGTTTATAACCAAAAATTACAATGTTTCAAAATTTTTTCTACATCTTTATTTTATTTTTTAAATTATTATTTATGTACTACTTGTGGGGGGGATGAAGATTTTTTTTTCTTTTTTTAAACTGATTGCTTTTATACCCATAAAGGCTGTAAAAGCAATCATTTCTCCTTCTCTCTGGCTGCATTCGTGAAGCCATTGAGAAATACTGTGAGAGCTGTGATTGGTCACAGCTTGTCACATGGTACAAGGCTGTTGTGAATAGCCTTGTACCATGTGATCTCTGTGATCATTCACAGATTTCACAAGTAGTAAGCAATGATGTCAGGAAGTGACATCTTGTTTACTACTATTCATGTGATCACTGATTGGCCAATCAGTGATCACATGAATTGGGACCTCACACAGAAGTCCCATACAGCGATTGGTGTTCCACTGTGTCTGGAGGACACAGCAGGCACTGGATCAGGGTGCCACACGCTCCCAGGGAGCGTGCACAGGCAATAGATGCGGGGGGAGGGGACGTTTAGAAACATCCACCCGCTCCGGAAGCACTGCCGTCCTGCCATTTATGTACATGGGCCAGACGGGAAGTGGTTAAAGGGACACATGCTTTATATGACCTCACTTAGCGGTTTGGTCATATACACAAGGTGAAAGCAAAACTGGTGGAGGTGCACAAGTGTTGGTCTGATTATATCACAAGAGGTGAACTGAGGAGCACCCTATTGCTACACTACTGTTGTATTATTGTGAATCACGGATTTGATGTGGACACTTGAATAATTTGTTGGAAAATGTTGTATAGTTTATTGCTTGTTATTTTGTTTAAAGTGGAGTGCGACACTGTTATGACATTTATAAAACAAAAAAATGCCTGAAAGTGATTCTAAAGGGGTTTTTTTTGTTTAAAATAATACAAAAAAAACATACCAAACAATGGTTGTGCACAGAGCAGCCCTGATCTTCCTCTTCTCGGGCCACCCACCAGCGATTCTGGCCTCTCCCTCTTGGTGAGTGCTCCCAGAGCAAGCTGCTTGCTCTGGGGGTACTTGTGCGTGCTCGCCTCTGTGTGTCTATGGGACACAAAGAGTGTGGCTCAGTCCTGCCTCCTACTTCCTCCTCACCGGCTTTAATTGATAGCAGTGGAAGTCAATGGCTCTTACTGCTGTGTCTCAGCCAATGAGGAAAGAGAGTCCTGTGAGAGCCACTGCTCTTGTGCACATTGCTTGATCAGGATTGACCTCAGGTACGTATGGGGGGGGGGGGGGCTGCACTGAAAGCTGCACGCTGAAGGTTTTTTTCACCTTCATGTATAGAATACCTTCATGAAGGTAAACAAACCTTCAGCCTTTAGAACTACTTTAATGTTCCTTCAGAGTTATAACTACTTATTACCAGGGAAACCTGGGAAACTCCAAATGCAAAGGACTTTAAAGGTAAGTGGTCTCTCAAAAAACAGCAGAACTAACTTAAAATCAATCAGCATTATTTCATAGATATTTTTTCAAAATATTTCAGGTATAAATATACCTTTAGGGTTGCCCTTGGCCTCCATTCCTATTTGTTATCTTCATGGACATTATATAAAGGTATAATTTTGGATGAAATACTCTCCGGTACGAGGGGTAGTCGATAAATACACTACTATCTTTTTTATTGTTGATTTTCGGAGGAAAGTGGTGCACTGGGAGAAAACCCAGGTAAGCAAGGGCAATAATACACACTGAAAAAGTGTCTTTGGTGGGATTCTTGCAAAATACCATAATCTGTAATTCCTCCATAATCGGAGGAAAGTGGTGCACTGGGAGAAAACCCAGGTAAGCAAGGGCAATAATACACACTGAAAAGGTGTCTTTGGTGGGATTCTTGCAAAATACCATAATCTGCCCCACTTCAGATGGCAGCACACATATTGCCAAAGTCTTCCAATAAATAAGTCTTCCTGGCAATTTTCTGTGGCTATAAAAGTGATGTTAGCTGAGTATATTATATAATGATAGATGTAATAGGGTGATCTGTGTAATATCCAAGTGTCACACAGACAGACCCCCTTTCCTACGTGCTGCCATGTATGAAGAAGATATGTTATTAGATAATAAAGCCTAGGGCAATTTTTTTTTAACCACAGATACGCACCTATATGGCCTCTTCAAGAGTCCACAGGGGAAAATTCTCACCTTGCCTCATTATAGAAAACCCTCATATTTTTAAATCCACAAAATGAGTTTCTGTTCTGGGACAAACAGTTTCTTTCTGAAAACCAGTGCTATAATGTTTATTTATTTTAGTCCACGGGGGTAATGGGAACACATAGAAACTATTTTCCTGAAAACAGATATTTCTCCTTTAGTATCAGTTCTACCTGGAGGTTTAATAGGAAATGTGTATCTGCTATAAATTTGCATAGTCCATATTTTAGTGTTCAGATGAAAGGAAGCCATGAATTAGTGAATAAAGTTGCCATTTTCTGCTCTAGCTTGGGAGGAAGACAACAGTGTAACTCATAACGTTTCACAGCACGCTCTGACAGATAAAATGGATTTATTGAAGAACAAACCAGCGCACCTAGCATGTGTTTTTTCTAATTGAGAGGTTTCTGTTGTCACAGCCTCGACATCTCAATGACACTTTTAAAGGTACATGCTGTCAAAACAGACAATTTAACATGAAAACACATACAGCGGGGTCTAGCCTACCTGCTAAGGACTGCTACTTCTCATTTTGGCAGCATGTCTCTGGTTGGAAGAAACCTGATATCAGGGCCAGTTTGGGCTCCTGTGTAAAATCTTAATACAATTCTGACCATCAGAAGATGTTAAATAAGGTTATCGTTTAAAGTAGATCAAAACACAATCACTTAACCCTTCGCTTCCCGACCGCCCTATAGCAGATATACATACGCATATATACGTGATTTTGCATCTCCAGGTAGGGGGCGCGCGTGCCCTACCTGTGCTGCAGTTCAAGGCTGCAGCTGTTAATCACCGGATCCCGACCATTTCTGACAGAGAGGAGAACTGTATATAAACAATACAGTTCTCCTCCTTGTCAGCTTGTGCACACTGCTTTGGATGGCTGTGTACAGCACAGACATGCAAAGCAGTGTGATTACAGTGAAGCACAGACACAAGTAAAACAGCACACAGTTAACCTCATGTTAACTCCTTCCTGCCCAGTGCCCTTAGTACAGTGTTAGTGCTTTTTTTTAGTCCTGTTATAAGTCGCTGATCATCGCCATTACTGGTAAAATTAAACAAAACAAAAAATTCCAGTATCTATACCGCCATTTGTAAACACTAAAACCTTCACGTAAGCCAATTAATTTACACGTATTGGGATTTTTTTTAGCAAAAGACATGTAGCAGAATACATTTTGGCCTAAATTTATTACGAAATTTGATTTTTAAAATTTTTTTACTGGACATGTTTAATAGCAAAAAGTCAAAATTATTGTTTTTTTTCTCAAAATTGTTGGGCTTTTTTTTATAGCAGAAAACATTAAAAACACAGAGGCGATCAAATACAACCAAAAGAAAGCTCAGTTTGTGGGAAAAAAAGGATGTAAATTTCATTTGGGTGCAGTGTTGCATGACCGCACAATTGTCAGTTAAAGTAACACAGTGCCGTACTCAAAAAAATGGCCTGGTTAGGAAGGGGGGTAAATCCTCAGGAGGGCAAGTGGTTAAAGTGGTTGTAAATCTCAGACATGAGATATGAACAAAGCATATCCCTCTATAGTGTGTACTTGTCTCATCCAGAGCACTAAGTATCATTTCTGTACATTGCCTCTAGAGATGAGCGAATCGAAGTAGGCGAAGTGGAATTCGAGTCGAATATTGGAAAATTTTCGATTCGCGCCGAATCCGAAAAATAGCCTACTTCGGACGCGCGAATCAAAATTTTTCCTAAAATGGCGGCGGACATGTGCGGCGACGGAAGGCGCGCAGACAAGGCGCGCTGACCCATAATGCATTCCTTAATGACATGTGATCGCATTAGCCAATCAGCAGCCAGGCAGCCAGCACTGTGTAATGGTCGAGCTATAAATAGCGGCCATTTTAGAATTCTTCATTTGCCTCCAGTCATTCAAGAGAGGCAGACCGCTCTGTATTAGGGACAGAGTTAGGGCCACAGAAACGTTACTTGGGGACAGAGAAACGTTACTTAGGGACAGAGAAGCATTACTCAGGGACACAGAATTGTTAATGAGGGCCACAGAATCGTTACTTAGGGCTAAAGAAACGCTAGTTAGGGCCACAGAAGTGTTACTCAGGGACAGACAGAATTGTTACTGAGTGCCAGAGAATTGTTACTTAGGGCCACAGAAACGTTAGTTAGGGCCACAGAATTGTTACTCAGGGACAGACACAGAATTGTTACTGAGGGCCACAGAACTGTTACTTAGGGCCACAGAAAGGTTAGTTAGGGCCACAGAATTGTTACTCAGGGACAGACAGAATTGTTACTGAGTGCCAGAGAATTGTTACTTAGGGCCACAGAAATGTTAGTTAGGGCCACAGAATTGTTACTCAGGGACAGACACAGAATTGTTACTGAGGGCCACAGAACTGTTACTTAGGGCCACAGAAACGTTAGTTAGGGCCACAGAATTGTTACTCAGGGACAGACACAGAATTGTTACTGAGGGCCACAGAATTGTTACTTAGGGCCACAGAAACGTTACTCAGGGACACAGAATTGTTACTGAGGGCCACAGAACTGTTACTTAGGGCCACAGAAACGTTAGTTAGGGCCACAGAATTGTTACTCGGACAGACACAGAATTGTTACTGAGGGCCACAGAATTGTTACTGAGGGCCACAGAACCGTTACTTAGGGCCACAGAATTGTTACTCAGGGACACAGAATTGTTACTGAGGGCCACAGAACCGTTACTTAGGGCCACAGAATTGTTACTCAGGGAAAGACACAGAATTGTTACTCAGGGACAAAGAATTGTTACTGAGGGCCACAGAACCGTTACTTAGGGCCACAGAATTGTTACTCAGGGACACAGAATTGTTACTGAGGGCCACAGAACCGTTACTTAGGGCGACAGAATTGTTACTCAGGGACACAGAATTGTTACTTAGGGCCACAGAAACGTTAGTTAGGGCCACAGAATTGTTACTCAGGGACAGACACAGAATTGTTACTGAGGGCCACAGAATTGTTACTTAGGGCCACAGAAACGTTACTCAGGGACACAGAATTGTTACTGAGGGCCACAGAACTGTTACTTAGGGCCACAGAAACGTTAGTTAGGGCCACAGAATTGTTACTTGGACAGACACAGAATTGTTACTGAGGGCCACAGAATTGTTACTGAGGGCCACAGAACCATTACTTAGGGCCACAGAATTGTTACTCAGGGACACAGAATTGTTACTGAGGGCCACATAACCATTACTTAGGGCCACAGAATTGTTACTCAGGGACAGACACAGAATTGTTACTCAGGGACACAGAATTGTTACTGAGGGCCACAGAACCGTTACTTAGGGCCACAGAATTGTTACTCAGGGACACAGAATTGTTACTGAGGGCCACAGAACCGTTACTTAGGGCCACAGAATTGTTACTCAGGGACACAGAATTGTTACTTAGGGCCACAGAAACGTTACTCAGGGACACAGAGTTGTTACTGAGGGCCACAGAACTGTTACTTAGGGCCACAGAAACGTTAGTTAGGGACACAGAATTGTTACTCAGGGACAGACACAGAATTGTTACTGAGGGCCACAGAATTGTTACTTAGGGCCACAGAAACGTTACTCAGGGACACAGAATTGTTACTGAGGGCCACAGAACCGTTACTTAGGGCCACAGAATTGTTACTCAGGGACAGACACAGAATTGTTACTCAGGGACACAGAATTGTTACTGAGGGCCACAGAACCGTTACTTAGGGCCACAGAAACGTTACTCAGGGACACAGAATTGTTACTGAGGGCCACAGAACCTTTACTTAGGGCCACAGAATTGTTACTCAGGGACAGACACAGAATTGTTACTGAGGGACACAGAATTGTTACTGAGGGCCACAGAACCGTTACTTAGGGCCACAGAAACGTTAATCAGGGACACAGAATTGTTACTGAGGGCCACAGAACCGTTACTTAGGTCCACATAAACGTTATTCAGGGACACAGAATTGTTACTGAGGGCCACAGAACTGTTACTTAGGGCCACAGAAACGTTAGTTAGGGCCACAGAATTGTTACTCAGGGACAGACACAGAATTGTTACTGAGGGACACAGAATTGTTACTGAGGGACACAGAACTGTTACTTAGGGCCACATAATTGTTACTCAGGGACACAGAATTGTTACTGAGGGCCACAGAACCGTTACTTAGGGCCACAGAATTGTTACTCAGGGACACAGAATTGTTACTGAGGGCCACAGAACCGTTACTTAGGGCCACAGAATTGTTACTCAGGGACAGACACAGAATTGTTACTGAGGGCCACAGATTTGTTACTGAGGGACACAGAATTGTTACTGAGGGCCACAGAACCGTTACTTAGGGCCACAGAATTGTTACTCAGGGACAGACACAGAATTGTTACTGAGGGCCACAGAATTGTTACTTAGGGCCACAGAAACGTTACTCAGGGACACAGAATTGTTACTCAGGGACAGACACAGAATTGTTACTCAGGGACAGACACAGAATTGTTACTGAGGGCCACAGAATTGTTACTTAGGGCCACAGAAACGTTACTCAGGGACACAGAATTGTTACTGAGGGCCACAGAACCGTACTTAGGTCCACATAAACGTTATTCAGGGACACAGAATTGTTACTGAGGGCCACAGAACTGTTACTTAGGGCCACAGAAACGTTAGTTAGGGCCACAGAATTGTTACTCAGGGACAGACACAGAATTGTTACTGAGGGACACAGAATTGTTACTTAGGGACACAGAACTGTTACTTAGGGCCACATAATTGTTACTCAGGGACACAGAATTGTTACTGAGGGCCACAGAACCGTTACTTAGGGCCACAGAATTGTTACTCAGGGACACAGAATTGTTACTGAGGGCCACAGAACCGTTACTTAGGGCCACAGAATTGTTACTCAGGGACAGACACAGAATTGTTACTGAGGGCCACAGAATTGTTACTGAGTGACACAGAATTGTTACTGAGGGCCACAGAACCGTTACTTAGGGCCACAGAATTGTTACTCAGGGACAGACACAGAATTGTTACTGAGGGCCACAGAATTGTTACTTAGGGCCACAGAAACGTTACTCAGGGACACAGAATTGTTACTCAGGGACAGACACAGAATTGTTACTCAGGGACAGACACAGAATTGTTACTGAGGGCCACAGAATTGTTACTTAGGGCCACAGAAACGTTACTCAGGGACACAGAATTGTTACTCAGGGACAGACACAGAATTGTTACTCAGGGACAGACACAGAATTGTTACTGAGGGCCACAGAACCGTTACTTAGGGCCACAGAAACGTTACTCAGGGACAGACACAGAATTGTTACTCAGGGACAGACACAGAATTGTTACTGAGGGACACAGAATTGTTACTGAGGGACACAGAATTGTTACTCAGGGACACAGAATTGTTACTGAGGGCCACAGAACCGTTACTTAGGGCCACAGAATTGTTACTCAGGGACAGACACAGAATTGTTACTCAGGGACACAGAATTGTTACTGAGGGCCACAGAACCTTTACATAGGGCCACAGAAACGTTACTCAGGGACAGACACAGAATTCTTACTCAGGGACAGACACAGAATTGTTACTCAGGGACACAGAATTGTTACTGAGGGACACAGAATTGTTACTGAGGGCCACAGAATTGTTACTCAGGGACATAGAATTGTTACTGAGGGACACAGAATTGTTACTGAGGGACACAGAATTGTTACTGAGGGCCACAGAACTGTTACTTAGGGCCACAGAACTGTTACTTAGGGCCACAGAAACGTTACTCAGGGACACAGAATTGTTACTCAGGGACACAGAATCGTTTAATTAAAGAGTATGTCAGACAACATGCAGAGGAGTGGCAGAGGAGGCAATGTTTTAGGAGCGAGCAGACGTGGCAGCAGAGGAAGGGGTCGAGGCAGCACTATTCGCAGCCAGAGGCTAGTGCTCCCGGTGTCATCCAGTACAGTGAGGAAGAGCTAACAGAGGGCGGTCAGGAACGGGGGGAGACATCCGCCTCTTCAGCAGCCAGGCGAAGAAGTAGTGGTGAGGAGAGTGGCTCGGTAGCCGGTGTAGAGACAGGTCTGTCTCCTGACCCACACGCAGCCGAGGGGGCTAGTAGTGAGGCGGAGACCCTAATTGATGATGATGAGGCTGATCGCACTTGGCAGCCTCGTCGTCATCAGGCTATTGCTTCCGCATCATCAGGAGAAGAGGGTGGAAGCTTGGCAGCGAGCAAAACAGTCGGTGGGTTGTCTCCATCGCCACACTCTGCCATGTGCCACTTTCAGGTCTCCTCACACACTGCTGGTGTGTTGAATTTTTTGACATAGGGTGCTGGCAGATTACGGGCCTCCCATAGCTGCTGCCAGGCCCCTAATCTGCCATGGGCCCCTATATACCGCCTCCTCATGCTGCTGCCAAGTCCAGAGTCTCTCATGGGTCCCTGTACGGCCTCCCATTGCTGCTGTCTCCATCGCCACACTCTGCCATGTGCCACTTTCAGGTCTCCTCACACACTGCTGGTGTGTTCAATTTTTTGACATAGGGTGCTGGCAGATTACGGGCCTCCCATAGCTGCTGCCAGGCCCCTAATCTGCCATAGGCCCCTATATACCGCCTCTTCATGCTGCTGCCAAGTCCAGAGTCTGTCATGGGTCCCTGTACGGCCTCCCATTGCTGCTGTCTCCATCGCCACACTCTGCCATGTGCCACTTTCAGGTCTCCTCACACACTGCTGGTGTGTTGAATTTTTTGTCATAGGGTGCTGGCAGATTACGGGCCTCCTATAGCTGCTGCCAGGCCCCTAATCTGCCATAGGCCCCTATATACCGCCTCCTCATGCTGCTGCCAGGTCCAGAGTCTGTCATGGGTCCCTGTACGGCCTCCCATTGCTGCTGTCTCCATCGCCACACTCTGCCATGTGCCACTTTCAGGTCTCCTCACACACTGCTGGTGTGTTGAATTTTTTGACATAGGGTGCTGGCAGATTACGGGCCTCCTATAGCTGCTGCCAGGCCCCTAATCTGCCATAGGCCCCTATATACCGCCTCCTCATGCTGCTGCCAGGTCCAGAGTCTCTCATGGGTCCCTGTACGGCCTCCCATTGCTGCTGTCTCCATCGCCACACTCTGCCATGTGCCACTTTCAGGTCTCCTCACACACTGCTGGTGTGTTCAATTTTTTGACATAGGGTGCTGGCAGATTACGGGCCTCCTATAGCTGCTGCCAGGCCCCTAATCTGCCATAGGCCCCTATATACCGCCTCCTCATGCTGCTGCCAGGTCCAGAGTCTGTCATGGGTCCCTGTACGGCCTCCCATTGCTGCTGTCTCCATCGCCACACTCTGCCATGTGCCACTTTCAGGTCTCCTCACACACTGCTGGTGTGTTCAGTTTTTTGACATAGGGTGCTGGCAGATTACGGGCCTCCCATAGCTGCTGCCAGGCCCCTAATCTGCCATAGGCCCCTATATACCGCCTCCTCATGCTGCTGCCAAGTCCAGAGTCTGTCATGGGTCCCTGTACGGCCTCCCATTGCTGCTGTCTCCATCGCCACACTCTGCCATGTGCCACTTTCAGGTCTCCTCACACTGCTGGTGGGTTCCATTTTGTCATAGGGTGCTGGCAGATTACGGGCCTCCTATAGCTGCTGCCAGGCCCCTAATCTGCCATAGGTCCCTATATACCGCCTCCTCATGCTGCTGCCAGGTCCAGAGTCTGTCATGGGTCCCTGTACGGCCTCCCATTGCTGCTGTCTCCATCGCCACACTCTGCCATGTGCCACTTTCAGGTCTCCTCACACACTGCTGGTGTGTTGAATTTTTTGACATAGGGTGCTGGCAGATTACGGGCCTCCTATAGCTGCTGCCAGGCCACTAATCTGCCATAGGCCCCTATATACCGCCTCCTCATGCTGCTGCCAGGTCCAGAGTCTGTCATGGGTCCCTGTACGGCCTCCCATTGCTGCGGTGTCCATCGCCACACTCTGCCATGTGCCACTTTCAGGTCTCCTCACACACTGCTGGTGTGTTGAATTTTTTGACATAGGGTGCTGGCAGATTACGGGCCTCTCATAGCTGCTGCCAGGCCCCTAATCTGCCATGGGCCCCTATATACCGCCTCCTCATGCTGCTGCCAAGTCCAGAGTCTCTCATGGGTCCCTGTACGGCCTCCCATTGCTGCTGTCTCCATCGCCACACTCTCCCATGTGCCACTTTCAGGTCTCCTCACACACTGCTGGTGTGTTGAATTTTTTGACATAGGGTGCTGGCAGATTACGGGCCTCCCATAGCTGCTGCCAGGCCCCTAATCTGCCATAGGCCCCTATATACCACCTCCTCATGCTGCTGCCAGGTCCAGAGTCTGTCATGGGTCCCTGTACGGCCTCCCGTTGCTGCTGTCTCCATCGCCACACTCTGCCATGTGCCACTTTCAGGTCTCCTCACACACTGCTGGTGTGTTCAGTTTTTTGACATAGGGTGCTGGCAGATTACGGGCCTCCCATAGCTGCTGCCAGGCCCCTAATCTGCCATAGGCCCCTATATACCGCCTCCTCATGCTGCTTCCAAGTCCAGAGTCTGTCATGGGTCCCTGTACGGCCTCCCATTGCTGCTGTCTCCATTGCCACACTCTGCCATGTGCCACTTTCAGGTCTCCTCACACACTGCTGGTGTGTTGAATTTTTTGACATAGGGTGCTGGCAGATTACGGGCCTCCCATAGCTGCTGCCAAGCCCCTAATCTGCCATGGGCCCCTATACCGCCTCCTCATGCTGCTGCCAGGTCCAGGCGAACGTAGTCACACAGGGGAGGAACTTCTCAGTGTAATGAACAGAGAAATCGACAGATGGCTGTCTCCGCGCAAACTGAAAATCGGAACCATGTTGACCGACAACGGAAAGAACATGGTGTCTGCTCTGCGTCAAGTAAGGTTGTGCCATGCGCCATGCATGGCTCACGTGTTCAATCTGGTTGTCAAGCGGTTCCTAAAATCCACCATCCCACTGCAAGACATCCTTAAAATGTCACGTAAACTTTGCATGCATTTCAGCCATTCCTACACCGCAAAGCACACCCTCCTTGAGCTGCAGCGGCAGAACGGAATTGCACAGCATCGCCTGATCTGCGACGTTGCAACAAGGTGGAATTCAACCCTACACATGTTAGACCGCCTTTACGAACAGCGAAAGGCCATCACCGATTTCCTGATGTTACAAGCGGATAAAGGTACTCCCCTGTGTAACTTCGATGTCAGTCATTGGCAGCTCATGCGTGACACCTGCCGCTTGCTCAGGCCCTTTGAGGAGGCCACGCTATTCGTGAGTCGGCAGGACTATGGGATGAACGACGTCATTCCTCTGTTGCACGTCCTGGAACAAATGCTGTTAACAATGGCTGGTCAGGGTGCGGTAGACGTGGCGCACAGATCTCAACGCCACATGACCCCTGTGGGGGCAGGACAGGAAGAAGAGGAGGAGGTAGAGGAGGACATTTGTGCTCAGGAATTATTGAGTGAAATGGGTGGTTTTTCCACTCAGCGGACAGGAGTGGAGGAGCAGGAGCATCTGGTAGAGGAGGAGGAGGAGGAGGAGACAGAGGACCCAGACGCACCGTGGCAGTATGCTGTGGAGATGGAGGCAGGGAGTTTCTCGCATTCCTTGGCACAAATGGCCCATAGCATGCTCGGTTGCTAGCGTAGCGACAGCCGAATAATAACCATCAGACAGAGGGATGACTTTTGGCTGTCCACCTTGTTGGACCCTCGCTACCGTTCAAAAATGGTGGCCTTTTTCACACCTGCTGAGAGGGAGGCCAAAATAACGTACTATAAAAACCACCTATGTAGTCAGTTGGTCTCTGCCTTTCTGCGCCAATGTCCATCCTCAGACACTGTGGGCCCTGTGCGCTCGCGTTCCGCTGCCATGGCAGCAGGGGAGGGGTGGGGTGGTAGGAGCAGTGGCAGCTCCACCAGGAGCGGCTGCCTCAGTCTGCAGTCGATGATGAGTAGCTTTCTTCACCAGCGCAGTGAGGAAACTACTAACCAGCCGCAGCAGCAGCAGCAGCAGCAGCAGCAGCAGCATCAGGTGGACCTGGAGCAGGACCTCAAACAACAGGCTTGGGCCTACTTGGACAGCACCCTGCCAACCGAGGTAGACAATCCCCTTGACTACTGGGCAACGAAACTTGACCTTTGGCCCCAACTAGCTGAATTTGCCCTTGAAAGGCTGTCATGCCCGGCCAGTAGCGTGGCATCGGAGCGCGTGTTTAGTGCGGCAGGAGGTATTGTAACTCCGCGGAGGACACGACTGTCCACCCAAAGTGTGGAGAGACTCACGTTTGTGAAAATGAATCAGGCGTGGATTAGTCTGGATTTCAAACCACCAGTTCCTGACACAACTGACTAAATCCGCCATGAATCATGCCTCAAACATGTGCCACTTTCAGGTTTCCTCACACACTGCTGGTGTGTTCCATTTTTTGTCATAGGGTGCTGGCAGATTACGGGCCTCCTATAGCTGCTGCCAGGCCCCTAATCTGCCATGGGCCCCTGTACCGCCTCCTCATGCTGCTGCCAGGTCCACAGTGTCTCATGCCATGTGCCACTTTCAGGTCTCCTCACACTGCTGGTGTGTTGAATTTTTTGACATAGGGTGCTGGCAGATTACGGGCCTCCCATAGCTGCTGCCAGGCCCCTAATCTGCCATGGAGCCCTATACCGCCTCCTCATGCTGCTGCCAAGTCCAGAGTCTGTCATGGATCCCTGTACGGCCTCCCATTGCTGCTGTCTCCATCGCCACACTCTGCCATGTGCCACTTTCAGGTCTCCTCACACACTGCTGGTGTGTTCAGTTTTTTGACATAGGGTGCTGGCAGATTACGGGCCTCCCATAGCTGCTGCCAGGCCCCTAATCTGCCATAGGCCCCTATATACCGCCTCCTCATGCTGCTGCCAAGTCCAGAGTCTGTCATGGGTCCCTGTACGGCCTCCCATTGCTGCTGTCTCCATCGCCACACTCTGCCATGTGCCACTTTCAGGTCTCCTCACACACTGCTGGTGTGTTCAGTTTTTTGACATAGGGTGCTGGCAGATTACGGGCCTCCCATAGCTGCTGCCAGGCCCCTAATCTGCCATAGGCCCCTATATACCGCCTCCTCATGCTGCTGCCAAGTCCAGAGTCTGTCATGGGTCCCTGTACGGCCTCCCATTGCTGCTGTCTCCATCGCCACACTCTGCCATGTGCCACTTTCAGGTCTCCTCACACTGCTGGTGTGTTGAATTTTTTGACATAGGGTGCTGGCAGATTACGGGCCTCCTATAGCTGCTGCCAGGCCCCTAATCTGCCATAGGCCCCTATATACCGCCTCCTCATGCTGCTGCCAGGTCCAGAGTCTGTCATGGGTCCCTGTACGGCCTCCCATTGCTGCTGTCTCCATCGCCACACTCTGCCATGTGCCACTTTCAGGTCTCCTCACACACTGCTGGTGTGTTCAATTTTTTGACATAGGGTGCTGGCAGATTACGGGCCTCCTATAGCTGCTGCCAGGCCCCTAATCTGCCATAGGCCCCTATATACCGCCTCCTCATGCTGCTGCCAAGTCCAGAGTCTGTCATGGGTCCCTGTACGGCCTCCCATTGCTGCTGTCTCCATCGCCACACTCTGCCATGTGCCACTTTCAGGTCTCCTCACACTGCTGGTGTGTTGAATTTTTTGACATAGGGTGCTGGCAGATTACGGGCCTCCCATAGCTGCTGCCAGGCCCCTAATCTGCCATGGGCCCCTATACCGCCTCCTCATGCTGCTGCCAAGTCCAGAGTCTCTCATGGGTCCCTGTACGGCCTCCCATTGCTACTGTCTCCATCGCCACACTCTGCCATGTGCCACTTTCAGGTCTCCTCACACACTGCTGGTGTGTTCAATTTTTTGACATAGGGTGCTGGCAGATTACGGGCCTCCTATAGCTGCTGCCAGGCCCCTAATCTGCCATAGGCCCCTATATACCGCCTCCTCATGCTGCTGCCAAGTCCAGAGTCTGTCATGGGTCCCTGTACGGCCTCCCATTGCTGCTGTCTCCATCGCCACACTCTGCCATGTGCCACTTTCAGGTCTCCTCACACTGCTGGTGTGTTGAATTTTTTGACATAGGGTGCTGGCAGATTACGGGCCTCCCATAGCTGCTGCCAGGCCCCTAATCTGCCATGGGCCCCTATACCGCCTCCTCATGCTGCTGCCAAGTCCAGAGTCTCTCATGGGTCCCTGTACGGCCTCCCATTGCTGCTGTCTCCATCGCCACACTCTGCCATGTGCCACTTTCAGGTCTCCTCACACACTGCTGGTGTGTTGAATTTTTTGACATAGGGTGCTGGCAGATTACGGGCCTCCTATAGCTGCTACCAGGCCCCTAATCTGCCATAGGCCCCTATATACCGCCTCCTCATGCTGCTGCCAAGTCCAGAGTCTCTCATGGGTCCCTATACGGCCTCCCATTGCTGCTGTCTCCATCGCCACACTCTGCCATGTGCCACTTTCAGGTCTCCTCACACACTGCTGGTGTGTTCAATTTTTTGACATAGGGTGCTGGCAGATTACGGGCCTCCTATAGCTGCTGCCAGGCTCCTAATCTGCCATAGGCCCCTATATACCGCCTCCTCATGCTGCTGCCAAGTCCAGAGTCTGTCATGGGTCCCTGTACGGCCTCCCATTGCTGCTGTCTCCATCGCCACACTCTGCCATGTGCCACTTTCAGGTCTCCTCACACTGCTGGTGTGTTGAATTTTTTGACATAGGGTGCTGGCAGATTACGGGCCTCCCATAGCTGCTGCCAGGCCCCTAATCTGCCATGGGCCCCTATACCGCCTCCTCATGCTGCTGCCAAGTCCAGAGTCTCTCATGGGTCCCTGTACGGCCTCCCATTGCTGCTGTCTCCATCGCCACACTCTGCCATGTGCCACTTTCAGGTCTCCTCACACACTGCTGGTGTGTTCAATTTTTTGACATAGGGTGCTGGCAGATTACGGGCCTCCTATAGCTGCTGCCAGGCCCCTAATCTGCCATGGGCCCCTGTACCGCCTCCTCATGCTGCTGCCAGGTCCACAGTGTCTCATGCCATGTGCCACTTTCAGGTCTCCTCACACTGCTGGTGTGTTGAATTTTTTGACATAGGGTGCTGGCAGATTACGGGTCTCCCATAGCTGCTGCCAGGCCCCTAATCTGCCATAGGCCCCTATATACCGCCTCCTCATGCTGCTGCCAAGTCCAGAGTCTGTCATGGGTCCCTGTACGGCCTCCCATTGCTGCTGTCTCCATCGCCACATTCTGCCATGTGCCACGTTCAGGTCTCCTCACACACTGCTGGTGTGTTCAATTTTTTGACATAGGGTGCTGGCAGATTACGGGCCTCCCATAGCTGCTGCCAGGCCCCTAATCTGCCATGGGCCCCCGTATCGACTCCTCATGCTGCTGCCAGGCCCGTAATCTGTCATGGGCCCCTGTTGTCGCTTGTTGGCATATTCCGCTCGTTCAGATGCTCCTTCTCCTGCTACTCCTCTTCACGGATTCCGTCAGCAGTCTTTCTTGGAATCCGTTTCCAAGAGACAACAGTTTGCGAGCACGCACCCGACGGTGCAGAAGCTGAACGTCCTCCTGTCCAAGTTGCTGCTGCCAGGCTCGTAATCTGTCATGCGCCCCTGTACCACCTCCTCATGCTGCTGCCAGGTCCAGAGTGTGTCATGGGCCCCTGTACCGACTCCTCATGCTGCTGCCAGGCCCGTAATCTGTCATGGGCCCCTGTACCGCCTCCCCATGCTGCTGCCAGGTCCAGAGTGTGTCATGGGTCCCTGTACGGCCTCCCATTGCTGCTGCCAGGCCCGTAATCTGCCATGGGCCCCCGTACCGACTCCTCATGCTGCTGCCAGGCCCGTAATCTGTCATGGGCCCCTGTACCGCCTCCTCATGCTGCTGCCAGGTCCAGAGTGTGTCATGGGTCCCTGTACGGCCTCCCATTGCTGCTGTCTCTATCGCCACACTCTGCCATGTGCCACTTTCAGGTCTCCTCACACTGCTGGTGGTTTCCATTTTTGTCATAGGGTGCTGTATGGCCTCCCATTGCTGCTGCCTCCACCGCCACACTGTGGCTCCACACTCTGGTTTTGGCCCCGTGACTGCCCAAATGAGTGAAGTGTGCGGTGATTCTAAGATCGACGGCACTCATCTGCATGTCATACTGACTGACAGTATTATTTCTCTTCCCCAGCAGACTCCAAGGGCATTTAAATTAAAGGTACAGTGTTCTGCACTAATATTAAGTCTCTCTGAAGCCTAGAAACACCCTTTTTTAAGTTAAATTCACAGCGAATATATTCGACTCAAATCTAAATTTTTCCACGAATTCGCCGAATCAGTCGAATCGAATTTTTGAATACTTCGCTCATCTCTAATTGCCTCATTCCTCTGCAATAAGCATGAGTCACTTCTGACACCAAGAGTAAAATGGTGACAGGGGAGGGACCTCTAGCAGATTGACAGCCTCAGCTCTGTTCTTGTGTGCTGTATAAAGGAGGGGTGTCTCTTCCCTCCAATCAGCTCTCAGAGCTCTCCTCACTGATGTAACTTCAGCTCTCCATTTCTTTTTAGAACTGACAGATTCAGTGTAAATTCTGCACTTTGAATGGATGTAGGGAACAGACGGCTTTAGATAAACAGGTACAACATATGTAGGCGGATTTGTTTTATACGTGTAGTGTGTATCACCTGAGACCAGTTACTTTACTGTGTATAGGTAAGGGTTTACAACCACTTTAAAATGGAACTCCAGGACAAGAAAATGTTGTCTAAACAGAAGAGTCATGTGTATTCTTACTTGAATGTTAGTGTGCTTTGTGTATTTCTTCCAGATCTTTGCAGTAATCCAGTGTATAATTTTGTGAAGGAGCTTCCTGTAATAAGATTGGTCACAGCTGCTCTCTCTCTTTGTTCAATGTGACTGGTCTTGTCGCCACCCCCTCCTGTAGATTCCTGCTGGCAGCCTGTAGTGGGTGGGCCGCACACCGGAGGATAGATGAATATAGTGTGTATTTATTGATCGATAAGACACACAAAAATTGTTTATGATTAAGCATGAGATCGTGTGAAAAGTGTTAACAGGTCCTGTATTCATGTCCTGGTGTTTTGTGTGTCCTATGGATCAATAAATATACACTATATTCATCTATCCTCCGCTGAACTTTCCTCCTATTGCATCGGGTGTGGTGGCGAGCCAGAGCCTGCACCTGTTGTGGATTGATCTGGATTGTTTGACTGAGCGGTATACCTCTGTTCTTTGTAGTGGGTGGGGCAAGGTAATATCTGGGTTTGCAAATGCATTTGGTGCACACAAAATGGGTTTACATCCTTTGTGACTATTGAAAATGATATCTAAATAAAGGTTTTTGGTGCCTGGAGTTCAACTTTAGCGTATTCAACCTTTTTCATTCTGCTGCTTTCATTAAAATGAAACCTAGGAAACCTGTCATGAAGGTTCTTCTTCAGGCACTTCCTGATAAGGGTTGAAAATTGCCTCCAAATTATGCTCCTGTGTTGTCATTCCCCTTATTAGAGACTAAACATTCATTGTGCTCCTGTGCCAGGGGCAGACTGACCATTTGAAAACTCGGGCACTTCCCAAGGGCCCAGGGTCAGTAGGGGGCCCCATGAGATGCCCCTGGTATCTTTTTCATAGGCTTTTTTGAGTTTGTGCAAGGACACAGGGGCCCCATGATCCCCTATTGCCCGGGGACCCCATGAGTTGTCAGTCCGCCCCTGTCCTGTGCTGTTACAATCCCTCCTGTTGGAAACTAAACATTGAGCAGGCTTGGTTTATTACTGTCATTATAACAAAGTCAGTCCAGAGCAATGATGAGCAGCTGATGCATTAGCAAAGGAATGTAGACAAAAAGTAACTACCATAAATCTCTTGAGCTGATATCATCCTGTACTTACCACCTGTACTGCATGCTGTACTGCATGTTGATAAAATGACTTCCCCCTTTGGTATGAAGAAGAGGAGATATGGAGGTATTCTGTAGTCCTGCCCTAGGGTGACAACGCTGCTTCTTCATAGATGCATTGCTATGACTGAGCGTTGTCACCCTAGGGCAGAAAACGTTTTATTGGCAGAATCACCAGAAAAAAATGCCTGAAAACAGAAAAGTAATGCAGCCACTACATATACAGACCAGTAAGCTTCAATATATATGTTCTTCAGCAGGAAAATTTATTATGTGTTCTCCTTGAAATATTGAATTTGGCCACTAGATGGAGCTTGGAATAAATATACTGATTTGCAGAAACCAGAAACTGTTTAGTTAATAAAGCTCCCATCATACTTCATTCTAAGAAAATAAAACAGGTGCATCCTGGGAGATCAGACTCCATCTAAAGAACTGAGGGAGAGAAAATCAGCTATCATCCCTGAAGCACATATCATGGACTGAACTCACATCCCCTACAGGCAGCAATACCAGTGAGCATGGACTTAGTGCCATCTGCAGTCTGGTTATTTAATTGTGTTTTGTATGTTTAATACATTAGTTGTATGTATTTCTCAATAATTTTTCCCAACAGTATCACTCCACACTATTTGGTTAGTAAAGCTTCAAAAGATTACATCAAGTCTGGCTTATTGCAAAATATGAGGGTTTAGTTACATGTTGAGTTACACACAAGGAAATAAGTAGCAAAAACAGAACAGTACAACTTTTCTGTTCGTGAATTTAGATGCACTTTAAGCATTCAAAGGGCATTATTATTACAGGTACTTATATCGTCCTGTTTTTTTTCACAGTGCATACATATATATTATACATTCACATCAGTCCCTAACCCTCAAGGAGTGTACAATCTAAGGTCCCTAACTCACATTCATACACATACTAGGGCCAATTTAGACAGGATCCAATTAACCTACCAGCATGTCTTTGGGGTGTGGGAGGAGGCTGAGGTGCCAAGGGGAGGCCCATGCAAGCCCCAGGCAGGTGGTGCTGTGGTTGGTATTTAAACCAATGAGCCTAGTGCTGCCAGGTGGAAGTGCTAACCATTTAGCCACTGTGCTGCCCCACTATGGGGTTGATTTACTAAACGTAAATAGGCTGTGCACTGCAAATGCACCGCAAGTGCACTGCAAGTGCAGTTACTTTAGATCCGAGGGGAAGCTCTGACATAAGGCGAAGCTCTGCTGATTTCATTCATTCAATCATGTGCAAGCAAAAATACAGTTTTTTTTATTTTCCTTGCATGTTCCTCTCAGATCTAGGGCAACTGCACTTTCAGTGCACTTCCAAGTGCACTTGGAGTGCACTTGCAGTGCACAGCCTATTTGCCTTCAGTAATCAATCGCAAAGGTTACTAGCAAAGACATTTGCATAGATAACGAAAGGTTGCTTGATAGAAATGGAGCAGTTTATGCTTCCAAATCCCTTGATATTCTCCAGAGATCTCAGTGATACCTGAAGGAGATAATGGCAAAAACTAGAGCTGTGTCTAACTAAAACCAATGCTCCTATATAGCCAAAGAAACAGAATATGTCTTTGTTACAGCACATCAAAAGTGAAAGAGGCTTAAACCCTGAAAATATAGTGTGTGTGAAACCTAAAACACCCCTTGTAATAAGAAATTTTGATAGCATTTATGAGCATTTGCACTCCACCTCCCCAATAAATAATGTTCCCAGCATACCAGTTTTGGACAGACCCCATGTCAGACATTGAGCTGAAGAATAACATTTTAAAGAAGCTTAATTTGGCCATACATGGAATTACTTTTGTCTGATTCCTGTTGAATTTTCCAAAATTTGATAAAAATCAGTTATTTTATCTACTTTTATGGAAGAAGCCAGGCAGAAATCAGATGCAGGCAATATTCAGGAATTCTGACAGCCACAGGATATAACTGTCAAAATGCACTGCTCAAAAAAAATAAAGGAACACTTTGAAACCACATCAGATCTCAATGTTGAAAATTATCATGCTGGGAATCTATACTGATATGGATTTGGTAATATGTTAGGAACATAAGCATGCCCCATCGTTTGATGTATTTGAAAATTATCAACCTACAGAGGACTGAATTGAAAGACACCCCGAAAATCAAACTGAAAAAAGGCTGGTCTATTTTGCTGGAATTTCATTGGAGCAACTCAAAATTGTACTCAGTAGTTTGTATGGCCCCCACGTGCTTGTATGCATGCCTGACAATGTTGGGGAATGCTCCTAATGAGACGACGGATGATGTCCTGGGGTATTTCCTCCCAGATCTGGACCAGGGCATCACTGAGCTCCTGGACAGTCTGAGGTGCAACCTGGCAGCATCAGATGGAACAAAACATGATATCTCAGAGGTGTTCTATTGCATTTAAGTCAGAGAAGCGTGGGGGCCATTCAATGGTATCAATTCCTTCATCCTCCAGGAACTGTCTGCATACTCTCGCCACATGAGGTCAGGCATTGTCGTGCACCAGGAAGAACTCAGGACCCACTGCACCAGCATAGGGTCTGACAATGGGTCCAAGGATTTCATCTCGATACCTAATGGCAGTCAGGGTGCTATTGTCTAGCCTGTAAAGGTCTGTGTGTCCCTCCATGGATATGCCTCCCCAGACCATCACTGACCCACCACCAAAATGGTCATGTTGAACGATGTTACAGACATGTTCTATGGCAAATGCTATGCCAGCTCTATGGTGCAGGGCAGTGAGCACAGGGCCCACTAGAGGACATTGGGCCCTCAGGCCACCCTCATGAAGTCAGTTTCTGATTGTTTGGTTAGAGATATTTACACCAGTGGCCTGCTGGAGGTAATTTTGTATGGCTCTGGCAGTGCTCATCCTGTTCCTCCTTGCAAAAGGAGCAGATACCGGTCCTGTTGATGGCTGAAGGACCTTCTACGGCCTTGTCCAGCTCTCCTAGAGTAACTGCCTGTCTCCTGGAATCTCCTCCATGCTCTTGAGACACAGCAAGCCTTCTGGCAATGGAACGTATTGATGTGCCATCCTGGACTAATTGGACTGCCTGTGCAACCTCTGTAGTTGTATCCAGGTATCGCCTCATGCTACCAGTAGTGACACTGACTGTAGCCAACTGCAAAACTAGTGAAAAACAGTCAGAAAAGATGAGTAGGGAAAAAAATGCCAGTAGCCTCCACCTGTTAAACCATTCCTGTATTTGGGGGATGTCTCATTGTTGCCCATCTAGTGCACCTGTTAATTTCATTAAAACCAAAGCAGCTGAAACTGATTAACAACCCCCTCTGCTGCTCAACTGACCAGATGAATATCCCAGGAGTTTAGTTGACTTGATGCTATACTCTGATTAAAAAGTGTTCCTTTAATTTTTTGAGCAGTGTATCATAGCTAGCACTGCAGATTCCTCATTTCATGCTGTTTTGCATGGATGGGGGAATTGAGTGATTTCTTTCATTCAGCCGGTGAGGCATGATCTGGAGAAACCTTAGCTTGTGTGGCCAGCTTTAAAAGATATTAAATATTAATATGCTGGATCTCACTGTAACCATTTTTAAAAGGAATGCATTCTGTACGCCCCCCAAGCTGTGTTTTGAGCTGTCTTATCTACATGCTACAATGTAAATACTCACCAGCATACCACAGATCTTCAATGAAGTCTAAACGGTAGAGTAGTACAACATTTTGGAGCCATGCCGGACCCCTTCATCTGGCATATGAATGCTGCATACAGTTGTGCAAAGTATTTAAATAAACATCCACTAATCACAAACAGGAAAGTAACAGACAGTGACTCCAGGACAGCTGGTGGGACAGTAGCCTCTTTTTCTAAAACAAACAACCCCCAATTTACAGTCACCAGGGACAACGACAATCCAGAAGGGGCATCAAAAGGCCATGGTGCTCTACCTCCACGCAGCAGTCAATGGGGCAACAGGCATGCCCAGTGATTATTTTGTCCTCCAGACCCATCAAAACTGCATTTCATTGGCTCTGTACATGTACTTTGCACAATGGCAATAAAGTTGAATCTAATCTAATCAATTCATAATGTTTTAAAAGTTTACAAAAACGTTTAATAGTGCTTCATGTCTGCCTCATGACCATGATCCCCTAGTGATGCCAAAGGCATATACTGTATATCCACACCAGCAGCATTTGAAAAGCTTCATTATTATTGTGACACTTTGTTTATGCTTTGTTACTGTTTTGCTGGGACTCATGATGTCATACGATGTTAAGAGATCAGAGGGATTCTTACTTTCCTGTTTCAGAAATGTTGCTTTACTCTGTTTGTGATGTGATATTTTCTTCAAAAAACATTTGGAGTTAAAGCGAAGTTCCACTCAAAATGAAAACTCTGCTTATTTGCCTCCTCCCCCCTCCACTGCCATATTTGGGGGGTACTGTATATCTGTTTTTGACAGGTACCCACTCCCACTTTCGGCTCAGTTTGCCATGGTGAAGTGAGCCGGAAGTTTGGCCCCTCCGTCCTCCCTCAGTCTCCTGGGAACCTTCACAGGTCTCAGAAGACTGCAAGACCAATGAGAATTTGCAGCGTGACTCACGCATGCGCAGTGGACACCCAGCTGTGAAGCCGCAAGCTGTCACAGCCTGGTGCCCACAACAATCTGCGGGTGAGCGGTGGCTCTTAACTACCTGCCCTCTTTATGATTTACCCCCCTTCCTGACCAGGTCTTTTTTTGCTATTTGGTGCTGCACTATTTCAACTGGTAATTGCACGGTCATGCAATGCTGTACCCAACTGAAATGTATGTCCTTTTTTTGCACACAAATAGAGATTTCTTTTGGTGGTATTTGATCACCTGTTTTATTATTTGCGCTATAAACAAAAAAAGAATGAACATTTTGAAAAAAATGATATTTTTTACTTTCGGATATAAAAAATATATAGTAAACTCAAATTTCATCATAAATTTAAGCCAAAATGTATTCTGCTACATGTTTTTGGGAAAAAAACCCAAATAAGTGCTTTGTGTGAAAGTTATAGCGTCTATAAACTATGGTATAGATCAGTGTTTCTCAACCTTTTTTCCAGTCGGGACACCCTTGAAAAGTATTTTCAGGCACGAGACACCCCTGTCCAAAGCTTGGTTCAAGTTACTTTATGTTGCGGAATGCACGTGAAATCACGCTCATTCCTGACACGCAGACAAATGCTCTGCTATTTAGGGGTACCCCATACATTGACAAACGTGGGGTGTTTTTGGTGTGGTGCAATTTTAAAAATTTGATCCGATATGACTTTCCCTGCATTTCTGTGGGTAAGGCAGTCCATTGAAATGAATGGCCTGCTCTACACACAGCCACACAGATGTGAATCAAGGGCCTGTTCATCTGTAAGGTTGGAGGGCGGTAAAAACATGCAAGTGAGCTGCTTTTACCAACGCTAACTGCTCCCCCTTTAGCTGCAGAAACAGCAGCTGGGGGTATACACATGCTGTTGCCGCAGCTGGAAGTATACCTTACACTGTCCCTTTTTTTTATCACTTTTAATGCTATCACAGGGAATGCAAATATCCCCATATATTCTTTTTTGAGAAAATCTGGGGTCTATCAGACTCTAGATATCTCCTCTGCCCTTACATTATCTAATCTCACCAAGAGCGGTGTGATCAGATGCTTTCCCAATTTACAAATGACGCTGTTTTTATCCTGCAAAACTGAAGTGATGAAATGCTCGTAGCTTTCGATTTCTTAGACTATAGAGAAGATTGGCATGATTCTGGTCTCCAATCAGCTCTATGGTCAGCTGGTAAAAACACCAGATGCATTCCCAGGTTCCCCCGATGGCACGGGACTGCCCGAGAAGGCCTTGGGAAGCAGCGGGTGAGGAGGGGGGGCATCTTCTCCCACTGCTTGTATAGGCGATCTTGCAGCTAATTAGCCACTAGGATTGCTTTTACATGAAAGCCGATCGCTGGCTGAAAAAAACGATACCAGGATGATGCCAGCAGCTGCAGGCATCATTCTGGTATAACAACTCAAAGTCCAGTGATGTACCAGTACGTCGCTGGCCCTTGTTGGGTGTATATGCTATGTTCTTCTTTTTTTTCATGCAGCTTGTGGGCTGAATGAAAAAAAGAGAAGAAATCTCTGCCAGAAAAAGTGTGTGGTATGCTCACCATTAGAATATACCGCCCTGCATCCACCCACTTCTAATGGTGGGCGCACATGAATTTTGCAAAAAATATTATAAAATATATATGCCAAAGCATAGGGACCATCCACCCACTGGCCACCCCAGGCCCCCATGCTTTGGCATATATGCTCTTTTTTTGACTGTGGATGCAAAATCTCATCCAACAGCTCTACACACACCTACTTATGTATATTCTGAGACCCTGTTGCTGTCAGAATAAACAAGTTGGTGCTGCAGCTGAATGACATTCTGGCAAAGAAAACATCAATGGTTAACCATAAAACAGTAACTCAATAAAACAACTTTTTTATTGAAATAGCTCTGCCAGAAAAGGTGTGTGGTATGCCCACCATTAGAATATACCTCCCTGCATCCACCCACTTCTAATTGTGGGCACACATGAAATATGCCAAAAAATATTATAAAACATATGCCAAAGCATAGGGGCCATCCACCCACTGGCCAACCGAGGCCCCATGCTTTGACATATATGCTCTTTTTTTACTGTTGATGAAAAATCTGCCCACATTAACTTATGATATTCTGAGAGCAAGTTCCTGTTGCTGTCAGAATAAACAGGTCCGTGCTGCAGCTGAATGGCATTCTTGGAAAGAAAACAGAAATGGTTAACAATAAAACAGTAAAACTGTAACAGTAGAACAGTACCAACAGCGACAAAAAAACCCCTAAAAAAACTATATCTATTTTTGGTTTTTAAAATGTTTAATTTTTTTGGGGATTTGTACTTTTTATTTTTTTTTACTTTTTTAAACTTTAAACCTTTTAAAACAGATTGTAGGGTCTCTCCAAATGCAATAGCTAGTCTCCTGACTACCTAACATCTTTTGAGACCCTGTGTAAATATGTGTCCTGAACTGTGCCTTGCTGTACCCTATACTAATACTCCACTAGTGTGTGGTAGCGATGGAAGCAGTTCTTGAGGCAGAGACCAGATTAGCCAGGACAGGAGGGACAAAAAAAGCGGGTGTCATGTCTAATTCCATGTCTGCTACAGACACAACATATTTTTTGGGGTGTCCTTTGGATTGGGGCACCAGGAATGGCATTGGGAAAATTTCTCTCATGAAACTGGCTAACTGCATCTGTGTTGGGGGTTTGGGCCACAGCGCCTTCTGGATACAAAAGGGCCGTGGTGATCTCTTCCTGGAATTTTAGGAAGGATCCACTTTGTCCAGTTGCTTTGTAAAGCACAAAAAGCATTATATAGAGCCAATTGAAATAAACGCACTTTTTTGTACCAGCGTCTGGCTTTTCAGGAAACTAAGTACGGTTTCATCATCTGGTCATTGAAGTCCACCCCTCCCATGTTAAGGTTATAGTCGTGGACACAGAGGGGATTCTCAACAACAGCTGCCGTGGCAATTTGGATGGTCGTGTCTACATGAATGGAAGACAGGACGAAAACATCTCCTTTGTCCTTACACTTCGCTGCGAACAATTCCTCATTTTTCAAGCAGGCTTTCCCACCCTTTTTGAAATTGTTTGAATGGAAGGTAGCCAGAAAAATTAATGAGGGACTCATCAACGCAGGTGTTTTGCTGGGGAGTATAGACATCTGCAAATTTTTGATTAAGGTGATTTACGAGGGGCCGAATTTTGTGGAGCCGGTGAAATTCAGGGTCACACAGAGGTTGACAGAGTGTGTTGTCGTTGAAATGCATAAAACGTCTTATACTCTCATATCTAGGCCTGGTCATGGCAGCGAAGAACACGGGCATATGATGAATCAGGTCTGTGGACCAATACAACCGCAATTTATTTTTTTTAGTAATGCTCATGTTGAGGGTTAGGCCCCAAAAAACTTTAAATTTGGAAACCATAATGGGTTTCCATGTGAATTGTCTGGCAAGGTTTGAGTTTGAGGTTGGCGGTGATAAACTGTTGTTCATATAAATTGCTTTGATCCACAATCAATGCATACAGATTTTCTTTGAAAGCAGCTCCAAAAAATCAAGGGGAGTATTTCAATTTGCTGTTTACACCTGAATTCCGGGATGGGCTGTGAATGGGGGGAGTACGAGTGCTGCAGAATTTGAGGGCTGCCAATCAGGATTTGCAAGCACATCCGGAAGGATACTAGGGGCTCTATGGGCCTATGTGTGAATTCTTGGTGGCTGAGGCACACTACTTTTGCTCACCACCCCACCAGCTTGTACTGCACTTATGGGACTTATCACGTATCCAAATGATACTGCAGTGCTGGTATGTGAAAGACCAGGATTTATTAGGCCGCTGGTGCTCGCCAGTTCACCAAAAGGTAGAGTGGCACTAGTACTGGCACTCTGCTGCATATGAGAGTCATCATGCATTTGTAACATCTCAGCAACCTGGGAACGGGATTGGGTATGCCTGATCTTAGCAGGGACCTCTTCTCCATCGTCTGAGCTATCTGTCAGGCTGCCACTACTGTCTACA
This sequence comes from Staurois parvus, assembly GCF_062004578.1. Lineage (NCBI taxonomy): Eukaryota > Metazoa > Chordata > Amphibia > Anura > Ranidae > Staurois > Staurois parvus. Next base: position 17,221,961 of record NW_028318157.1, read on the forward strand.
GGTTCGTATTCTGAGGCTGATTGTGTCAGTGAGTCTTCCCCTTCGCTCTCATCTGACATGCTCAGAATCCTGTAGGCCTCTTCACTAGAGTACCTTTCCATTGACATTTTGGCCACAAAATTTATAGGTACCTAGTGTGACTTACGGGAAAAACAGCACCTGGCTATCAGGGACTGCTTGAACCGCTACAAAAAAATTTACCAGCAAGTGCTAACAGAGATCAGGCCTGATTCTGCAAACACTGCAGTTTTGTGTGCAGTGTGACAGTGACCTACTGATACTGCACTGGCTGAGGAAGAAGGGGGGGTAAGCTTAGGGTCTAAACGCATGTGCTGGCAGGTGCTGGGGCTGATCTCGCTAACGCTGCATTTTTGGGGACACTATACTAATGTGAACGCTGGTATAATGCTGATCTGATCAAAGATATTGATCCGTTCAGACACTATACTAGCAATGGAGGTTTATTGTGTATGTGAGCGTGTTCCTGCAATCAAGGGGTAAATGTGATTACTGGCGTACTGATGGGCAATCTGACACTATCTGGGAGGGGCGCTAACTGACGCTAACTGACACTAACGCTATCTGAAGTGATCAGCAGTGGTTATACCGGGATGATGCCTGCAGCTACCGGCATTATTCTGGTATCAATTTTTTCAGCTGGTGGTCAGATTTCATATAAAAACAATCCTAGCCACTAATTAGCCACTAGATCGCTTTTACAAGCAGCAAGAAGGGACTCCTTCACCCCTCCCGCTGTCCTTCAAGGTTTAATTTTGCTCTTTTGTCCCACTGGGGAACCCAAAAATGCAGCCGGAAGTTCCGCTGGCTGATATTACAGCTGATTGGAGACTGGAATGCCTCCAGTCATCCCTACGGTCTAAGAGACCGGAAGCTACAAGCATTTCATAATTTCCTTTTCGCCAGATTTAAACAGCGCCATTTTAAAATTGGAAAAGCATCTGATTACACCGATCTTGGTGTGATCAGATGCTTTAAGGGCAGAGGAGAGATCTAGAGTCTAATAGACCCCAGATTTCTCAGAAAAGAGTACCTGTCACTGCCTATTGCTATCACAGGGGATATTTACATTCCTTGTGATAACAATAAAAGAGATTGAAAAAAAATGAAAGGGACAGTGTAAAAATAAATTTAAAAAGTTAAATAAATAATTACAAAAAAAATAAATAATTACAAAAAAAGATTCTCCCTCACCGCCTTCCCCATGCTTGTGTGCAAACGCAAGTGGCAGTCCTATGGTGGTATGCAAACAGAGCTTCTAAATTATAATAAAGTGCTTGTGAGCCACTATAATTTTATATACCAATATTAAAATGTTGAGATTCGCTGGCGCTGATACACACACTCTTATTATGTGCAATGTGCAAATTATTAAATCCCAAATAGTGTCGCGCTCCTCTTAGTATGTGCTTTAAAAATTATATCAATAAAGTGAAATAAAACAAGGAATATATCACATAAAACAATTCATAAAGTGATAATTTTACAGTCTATCACAAAAAAAAATGCAAGGAGAGGTTAACATTAAGATAACCCCCGGTGGAGAAAATGGAGAAGTACACCTGATGGTCCAGCATATCATCAATTAAGAATAGATCGTCCTGTCTTTTAAAGCACACAGCTATGGTTGCCTAATTGAAAATTAGACTTCCTCTGAGGTGAGCGCATAATAAGATCTTTTTCCTGAAGAGAACTTTATCTCAAGACAAGCACTTAAATTTTAAGAAAAGCACTTTTTTCAAGAAGAGCACTTTTTTTGTGATGGACTGTAAAATTATCACTTTATGAATTGTTTTATGTGATATATTCCTTGTTTTATTTCACTTTATTGATAGAGTTTTTAAAGCACATACTAAGAGGAGCGCGGCAGTATTTGGGATTTAATCATGTAAACAGAGCTTGCACCATGCATGTGAGGTATCACCCTGAACTTCAAATTGAGGGCAGTAATTCTAGCACTAGACATCCTGTGTAAATCTAAAGTGGTGACCTGTAAAGGCTTTTAAAGCGTCGCCTTGGGATATTAGAAATGTATGTAATTTGTCACCATTTCATGGGCAACGTCAAATTACCCCTTTATGGAAAGTAGACAGGCCAATGTATTTGCTAAGAGGCATGGTGAGTATTTTGCAGATCTCATTTGTTGCCACATGTTTTTGGAAATAGAAGAAAACGAAAATGTATTTTTTCTTTTTTTTTTCAATGTTTTCAAACCCCTTTGACAAAAATAATATCTGCAAAATATCACCCTGCCTCTTTTCAAATACCTTGGGGTGTCTACTTTCCAAAAAGGGGTCATTTGGGGGGGTGTATTGTGACGATCGCGGTGTCAGACCCCCAGCCCTTCTCACCAACTTGTGACCGAAGGACTAGCCAATCTAAAACCGCGCTGTCATGTGTGTAACAATGCCATGCTCAGCTGCACCCTGTACAAAGATTTTGCAGCTAATGGACCACAATTGATGTACCTGCAGCCTGAGAGCGATTGTTACTGGGTCAGGTTAATTACGCAATTAACCCTTCACACTGCACCACCACCTTTTTGTGCAGAGTAGGAGGAAACTCGCCAATATTAGCAATAACACTATGATGTTTGAATAATCGTCTGTATACCACTGTCACCGCAGGCAGAGATATATAGAGGTTTTAAAAACACACAATAGTGCTCTTCAGAGACAGGGATTCTTAGTTTGCATTAAAGAGCTTTAGAAACAGTTCAACACTTTTTAGATAATATGATTTATTACTAAAAAGGTCAAAAGGGTGCAATAACAATATTTACAGAAAAAGATGTAGCCAATATATATAGATATAGATACAGAGACCAATAACACAGCAAAGAGATAACAGAAATAAGTTTAGAGAGGTAAAGTACTTGCCGTCAGCCCTGGTTTAAGCAGTGTTCAAGTGTCAGAGCAAAAGGGTACCATTCTCCCAAAGTTGGTTCCGATGTTAAAAGGGAGAATTCTTCAACTTCAACTTAACTGCTCCCAGCATAACAGCCTTTTTCTAGGAACTCAGCAGGGTGTCGCCTCATTTGGGGAGGGGTGTTTAGGCGGAGACCCAAGCTAGAACCGAAATCCCTCTCAGTTTATATCATGATCAATAACCTACCCTAGGTGCATGTAGCAGCCTAGCCACTAGTAGATTAATAAGCAGAATCATCTGCTGAACATCTAGATATTAAATATGACATAGCTGCTTAGGACGGTTAAGGAGATATCGTTTTCTGCTCTCCTGTAGATTTCAACTAGGGGTTGTAAGATATCAGACGACTTGCATTAAATTGAGCTAACCGAATATATGTTTGATTTTTATGTAATTATTTCCCAGGTCCAGATATAAAATTATATGGAAAAATGGGTTTTTAAATGTGAGTCTGTTTTACAGCTAGCTGGAATGTCTTTGAAGATCAGTGAAGGACTGGTTTATGGCTTTACGATACCTCAGATTGAGAAGATAACAGACACCTGGGCACCAGATAGTTTGGGATTTATAACCATGAAGCTGTCCCACTGTGCCTGATTGCCTGTGCACTTCTGAACCTTAGAGCACAGGGACCACATGTCACTCAATAGAGAGGGAGGGGGGATTGGAGGAGGGAGAGAGATACAAGATGGAGGATCCTTAGCAAGATGGATGACGGCATCCATCTCTGTGTGCACAATTGCTATGTACTATCCTGGCATTTTAGTTCCTCTGAAACAGTGATAGGTAGTGAGGAAGCCATATGAGGAAATATGCCCTTTGAAAGTTTGGAGGTGGTCATTGGATTTTGGGGGCCTGTATGTGGCTAGGCTGCCAAAAAGTCTCTCGTGTGGTATCCCCATACTCGAGAGATGTAGCAGAATGTTTTTTCGGGTGTTATTCTACATATACCCATGGCATGCATGAGCAATATATCATTAAAGTGGCAACTTTGTGTAAGAAATTTTTTTTTTGTCATTTTCCAAAAATTTGTGGCAAAAAAATAAAATGTTTCATGGACTCAATATGCCTCTCAGCAAATTCCTTGGGGTTTTTACTTTCAAAATAGTGGTCAATTGGAGAGTTTTTGTACTGCCCTGGCATTTTATAACCTCAAGAAATTGGATAGACAGTCAGAAATTAAAAGCTGTGTGAATTCCAATAAACTGTATATAACATAGTTTGTAGGTCCTATAGCTTTCACACAAACCAATTAATATGCATGTATTGGGATTTATTTCACCAAAGACGTGTAGCAGAATACATCTTGGCCTAAAAGTATTACTAACTTTAGCTTTAACTAGTCTACTGGATATTTTATAACCAAAAGTAAAAAATATTTTTTTTTTCAAAATGTTCATTCTTTTTTTGTTTATATCACAAAAAATAAACAACCCATTGATGATCAAATACCACCAAAACAAAGTGCTATATATGTGAAAAAAAAGGATATACATTTTGTTTGGGTACAGCATTGCATAAATGCACAATTACCAGTTGAAATAGCGCAGTGCCAAATAGCAAAAAATAGCCTGGCCATTAAGAGGGGTAAAATTTTCCGGAGGGTTTAAGTCAATTCACTAATTTAAATAAATAAATACACGCTCATGTTAAATAAGAAGTGATCCAGGCATGCAATATTTAAAAAATGGATGATCAGCATGACAGGAGTAAAGCCACACTGTACAAATATAATCTGGAGTATTCTCCACCTTTTTTAGGTCAGTCTCTAAACCAGGGGTGGGCAAACTTTTTGACTTGAGGGCCGCAATGGGTTCATATATTGGACCCAGGGGCCGGACCAAGAGTAGATGAATGATGTGTATGTTTGAATTAATATAAATTAAATTAAAATTTGTAACATTAAATGTTTAGATTAATTTAAGGTAGAAAAGCATAAAAAGAGTTATTTTACAAAACTTTTATGCATAGTAATTAATCCCCCATATAGTAATTCATCCCCCATAGTAATTCATCCCCCATATTAATTCATCCCCCATATAGTAATTCATCCCCCATAGTAATTCATCCCCCATAGTAATTCATCCCCCATATAGTAATTCACCCCGCCTATAGTAATTCATCCCCCCTATAGTAATTCATTCCCCATATTAATTCATTCCCCATATTAATTCATCCCTCATATAATATTTCATCCCCCACAGTACTATTCCCCCCCAAGTAGTAAGCCAAGTCCCCCCTGTGTCAATTCACTTACCTTTCCTCCGCGCGTTCCTCTCGTCGTGTTCCCGCGCCGTTCCGGTCTTCAGGGCGGACTGTGAGAGGAGCCTAGCTCCCCTCTTGTTCGTCACGCTGCCCCGCCTACACACATCCTGACAGCCAATGTGTGCCTGCCCTGGCTGTGTTTTTTTTTATCACACTCCGCGGGCCGGATTAAAAGGTCCGCCGGGCCGTATACGGCCCGCGGGCCATAGTTTGCCCATTGCTGCTCTAAACATTAATGCGTGCCAAGAAAAGTACGGTGAAATCGACACAGACAAAGGACATTTAGTTCTGTAGATTTTGCCTATATATATTTTTTCCTTTTTTGCATAAACAAGAAGACATCATTAGCTGCACAAACCTTCCGGTCACTCCAAACATAATACAATGCACATGCATTTCATAATGGTCTAATACCTTGGTTTAACCACTTCAGTACTGGGCACTTTTACCCTCTTCGTGCTCTGGCCAATTTTCAGGTTTCAGCGCACTCACACTTTGGGTACAGTGCTGCATGACTGCGCAATTGTCATTCAAACTAAATTGTTATTATTTCAAACAACTAGAGCTTTCTTTTGGTGGTATTTAATCACCTGTGGGGTTTTTTATTTTTTGCTAAATTAACAAGAAAAGACCGAAAATTTTGGAAAAAAAACAAATTTTTCTTTGTTTCTGTTATAAAAGTTTGCAAATAAATAATTGTTCTTCATAAATTTAGGCCAAGATGTATTCTGCTACATGTCTTTGGTGAAAATAACCCAAATCAGTATTTATTATTTAGTCTGTAGGAAAGTTATAGAGTTCACAAACTATGGGATACATCTGAAAATTGATCAATCCTGAAGTACTGACAGTCAATCTAATTTCTTGAGGCCCAAAAATGTCAGAACAGTACAGTACAGATATCCCCCAAATGACCCTTTTTTTGCAAAGTAGAAAGTTCATAAGAGGCATGGCGAGTTTTTTGAAGTTGTAATTTTTTTGTCATACTTTTTTGTAAAATGAAGAAATTAAAAAAACAATTTTCACAAAATTTGTTTTACATACTGTCACCAGTGCAGTACAGCAACATCATATAACTGGTGTAGCGGTGATCAGGGACATTGACTGGTGACAGTACGAAAAAAAAAAGAATTATAATTTTTTTTCTATTTTTTCTTTAATTATTATTTATTTTTTATTACATTTTTTCTCTTTTTTAAGATTTTTTTTCATATTACACTATGATAAAAGTAGCATGATGTTACCATTTACTACTTTTACAGTACTATTTTGGGGAAGTGATCAATATTTTTTTTTCTTTACACAATTTGATTACTTATAACAAAGATTTTATTTGCTATAAGCAAGCATTTAACTGAATGAAATCGATTCATTCAGGTTTTTTTGTTGTGATTAGCTGTGATTGGCCACGGCTAATCACGTGACACAGATGGGCTGTGATTGGCCCAACCTCTGCATGTGACCACTGTGACCATTCACAGCTAGACACACTTGTATATAATGGATGGCATGAAAGGAAGCCATCCATTGTTTACAAATGTCATGCGACCTGCTGTGATTGGTCACAGCAGATCACATGGTACTGGCAACAGGCCAGTACACAGATCAGTCATCGGCTGTGTCCGAGGTACACAGCTGGTGACATATCTAGCCGCAGAGCGGCCCTGTTGCCAAGCGCAAGGTGTGATCCGGGAAGGATGTCATATGACACCCACCTGGATCAATGAGAGTCCCACCCAGCTGTCATTTTCCTATTGGCTGATTGGGAAGTGGTTAACAAATCTCATACATAGTGGGAAGACTTTAATATTACACAAAAATGTTTGGATTTTTGGAGAAAGGTTTCGGCATACAAAAGTATTCTTTGGAAAAAATTATCAGCAAACAGAAGTACTCTTTGGAGAAAACTATTGCCATACAGATCTATTCTTTGGAGAAACTTACCGTCATTTAGAAGTATTCTTTGGAGAAATTTGTCGCCATACCGAAGCATTATCGTATGATTAGAAAACCCTTCATTAAGAACACCACAGGAAACAAATATGTTCTCCAACTATATTAGTAGCCAGACAACCATTGTTAGACCAAAAATGTGCAGGGCCATTGTATTTACAGATCTTGAGGTATATGCAAAAGGAACTTAGGTGTCCCATCCCACTTTGATACACACCTCTAAACATCTCATCATCTTAACCACATCCCTTCCGGCCGTTGTATATAAACGGCCGAATGGTGGCAGTGCAGGGAAGGGTGGCCATTTATAAACAGCCCCCCTGCTTGTGCGCGCTCCCTGGGAGTGTGCATCACCGCAATCTGGTGCCCGCTGTGTCTTCCGGACAAAGTGGAACACCGATCGTCATACGGGACCTCTGTGCGAGGTCCCAATCATGTGATCACTGATTGGCCAATAAGTGATCACATGCAGAGTAGTAAGCAAGATGTCACTTCTGACATCACTGCTTACTACGTGTGAAATCTGTGAATGATCACAGAGGTCACAACAGCCCATGTGAAAAATTTAAAAAAATTATAATTTTTGGTTATAAACTAATTTGGGTTATTTTTTTTTTTATTAAAAAGATAACTGAATAGATTTTGGCCAAGATTTATAATGAAATATTATATATTTGCAAAATTTTTATACGAAAAACACTTTTTTTTCAAAATTTTTGGACGTTTTCATTTATATAGCAAAAAAAAAAAAAAATCCCAGTGGTGAATAAATGCCACCAAAATAAAGCTTTATCTGTCTCAAAAAAATGTTAAAACATTCATATGGGTACAGTGTTGCATGACCGCGCAATTGTCATTGAAAGTGTGATAGCGCTGAAGGGTGAAAATTGGCCTGGACACGAAGGGGGTAAAAGTGTCCGAACTTGAAGTGGTTAATGATGAGGAGATGCTTAGGCTCAACTATTTCTTGGACATACCTGAATGATGTACCCTCACCATCAACAAAAAAACTTAATTCTGTTATCCATCACAATAAGCATCAAACTGAACACACCACAACCCCCTTTTATAACACCAAGGCTAAATTTCCAATGTAAGAAGAGTTACCATATAGTAAAGCCACTCTGGGCTTGTAAGGTGAGCCTTCTCCCCTGTGTCAGCCATTGCAGAGAAGTGGCCACCACACCTGGTCAAGATGTCTATGGGTAGCATTAAGGTTCCTTTGAAAAAAGAAATTAGTTTGTAATGCTGTTTAATCTACGTATGACTGCATCTGTCAGATAATGGGGACATCACAAACATTAGCAGATTAGGAATAGACATGCATTCTTACAACGTTGTGTGAGTTGAGCTGTTAGGAGAGAAATGTGTTTAGTTGGAAGGTTTGTCAGATGGATACCAAAGTGAGACTTTCAAGAACATCAGAGAATGACAATGGGGAGAATTACTACAACTGAAGCACAGAAAATCTAGCACTGATGTGCCTAGTAACCAATCAGCTAATAGGTGGTATTGTCAAAACGTCACTGAACAAGCTGAATGTAGAAGCTGATTGGTTACTATGAACAGCTGCTCTAGATTCTAAGGCCTCCAGAATCTGAACACAAACAAAGACGTTCAAAGATGTACAGTAGCAATGGCTTGGCAAAACATGACAGCTAAAATTACTTTAATATGTAACTAAGGGCACAACTCTTATTTTTTTTTTTGTTACATCTGTATAGCTATGGGTGTTCCGTACCGAATGAGAATAATAGCTAATTAGACTATGAGAAAAGAGGGTGTAAATGAGAGAAAGAAAAGAAAAGAAAGAGAGGAGCGTGGGGATGGAGGAAGAATATGAGATGAGATATCAAAATGAGGTGGGAGGAGACGCACATGACAAATAGAAGGGGGGAATGGGGAGAGAGAGATGGAGAGAAAAAAAAAAAAAAAAAAAAAAAGAGAGGGGGGGGGGAAGTGGTTGGATGATCAGGTTCATATTTAAATAAGCATAACCAAACCAGTTACATCTATTCGTAACAGCCTGGCTGTATCTAATTCATCTTTTTAATTAGCGATACAATTCAGTGAATGACCGTTAATGGAGTTATTGCCGAGGTGAAAGTTCTAGAGGCCTTCGGTGTCTCCAAATCTTTCTCGTTCAATCCCTCAGCAAGCCAAGGTAAGTATCAGTAGTTTGGAAGTGGGTCCAACAAGCCCAAGTCCTCCTGAATCGCTCGGGGTGATCTTTTGCCACTGAGATCAGTTCCTCCATTTCAGCAATCCTCTGGATCCTAAGAATCCACTCTCGTACGGTGGGAATATAGGCTGATCGCCAATGAACAGGGATACACTGCGTAGCCGCATTTAACATGTGTAAAGCAAGGGACTTACGGTAAATCCTCACCGGAAGGGAGGAGTGATGGAGTAGACATTGTGCTGGTGTAAAGTCTAGGGTGTAAGTGGTTACTTGTCTAATGATGTCCAAAATTTGTCTCCAGAAGGGCTGCAACAGCGGGCATTCCCACCATATATGGAGAAGAGTACCATTTGCCTGGGAGCATCGCCAGCATAAATCTGGCACTTTAGGATCAAATTTATGAATCACAGATGGAACTCTATACCATCTGGAAAAAACTTTGTAGTTGCTTTCTTGTGTAGAAACACATATGGAACCTTTATGCTTATTTTTTTTCTTTCCATTTTGGATAGAGTAAGGGGAAAGTGGGGTAGCACCCCTGTAAGTTTTTTTCCCCCATCTGTGTTCCCTTGGGGAGATTTACCCTCTACTGATGTTCTGAAGTCAAGTCATTCTCTAGTCCTTTCACGTCCATGAAATTCACAGACAGCAAGAAAAACTGACAGGTTTTCAAATCTTACTCTGCTGTATAAAAAAATTAAAATGCCTTAAGTTACAGTGTATTTCAGTGCAATACAAGAGTCAGTTAGACATTAGACATAAAACTGGTGGCTATAGTTTAACATAATGAAAAGGCAACAGCAGATGGGGAAGAGGAATCAGGTGGTGGATTACTGAGTAATTCAAGTTTCCTTTGTCGATACTCTATTGTAGTTATAAAGAATTCCTGCATACATGCCTTATGCCTTAAATATCAGCTTCATGGGCCTTCAATAAACCCTCTAACATTTCACAATGTTCTATTTGAGCCTGGTGGAACCTCTCACTCTGCCGTTGCTAAAAGTTGTTCTTGGTCAAGATTTTGTGTGCGACACATTGTATGATGCCAAGAGGACAGGACAACTTCTTGTTCCAGTTTACACAGTATCCAATGCATGCCTTGCCATCCCCTCAGTTTTGTGTTACAAATGAGTGCTAATATAGTGCTATGTCATTTTTTCACAGGAAGTGCCAGATCTCACTACAGACATGCATTAATCTGTGCAGAGTCGTGACAAATGCCTCATGTTTCAACACAAACAGAAACCACAGACACTGAAATGTGAAGATTTTCTTTACTATTGGCTTGGCAGCAGGGTGCAATTTAGCTTAGTTAGGTACTGCCCCTGACAGGTGGGTTAAAGTGATACTAAAGACTTAATTCTTTTTCTAAAAATAACAAGCATGTCTATATTTACCTGCTGTGTGCAGTGGTTTTGCACAGAGCAGTCCGGATCCTCCTCTTCTTGGGTCCCCTGCAGGCTCTCCTGGCCACTCCCTCCTGTCGGGTGCCCCCACAGAAAGCAGCATGCTATGGGAGCACTCGCTGCTCCCTGTGTCCTGTCACACACGGAGCAGGGGCTCAGCCCCACCCCCCCTCTTCTTGGCTCACTGGCTGTGATTGACAACAGTGGGAGCCAATGGCTTAGCCAATGAGGAGAGGGAGTCCTGGGATTGAGAGGGGGAGTACTGCACATCACTGGATTGAGAGGATGCTGTCATTTTTGAAGCCCGCCATCATGTAGTGTAGCTCCTGGAACCTGTGGCTCACCCAGAAGACACCACTGACTGGAGACTGCCATGCAACAGACTCTGTTACAGAGGGACTCTGCCTGCACAGGTATGCCAGGGTAGCACACAAGTCTTACTTAGGGATTAGGGATGTAAGGAAAAGGACTGTTCTTGCATGCTGGACTCTGTCACCTTTGCACCTTTTGTAAGTAAAGTTTTCTGAAGTTATTAAAGGATTGTAATGCAATAAATGGCATCTCACATAGTTTCCTGTTTGGGTCACTAAGCACATTGGGGTATGAAGAGACAGCACTAAGAGTCATCCTGGTGTAAAGTCAGTCAAGTGGTTGTCAAAGGTAACTGAGGATAATAGTCAGCCAAGCTGAATTGATGAGGTTGGCTTCTCTTGTATCTTCATGCCAGGCCCACTGAAAGTGAAACAGATGGTGCCAAGGCATAGAAGGAACACAAGTGCTGGCAGAAGTGTATAGCAGAACTTGCAGCAGAAGGTGCAGGATAGAGAGGTCATTAGTACATCAGGCTAGAAGCAGAGGTGATGCAAGTTGGACCAGCCAAGGTTAAAGGGGCACTTCGCATGTACCACAGGTTCTGGATGCGTGTCATATCAAAGCTCTCAGCAGGCTTTAGGTGGGAACACACTGTGATGACTGGAGCTGATATGAAGGACAGCCAAAGCAGGTGCTCAAAAGTAGTATGAAGCCAAGTCAGAGACAAGAGCGAGTTCACAGAGGCAGCCAAGGTTATTAGCATGTGGGCAACGAGGTACAGAAGCATAGGCATAAGCATGGTCCAGAACAGAGCCAAGGTCAGGAACAGGTGGGCAGAGGTACAAGCAGAATCCAGGATAATCTCAGTAACAAGCCAGGCCATTAATGGAAATCAGATACAGGATACACTCAGGACACAAGAAAAGCTGAAGACCAGTCAGCAATGACAATAAGCAAGAGTATCCCTTAAAGTGTTACTAAACCCACAACAGTAAAATCAGTCTGTATATACAGTAACGCATGCTTGATATAGTCACTGTGGAACCTAAGCGGTTAATTCTCTGCATTGAGTAAAAATGCTGTTTGATCTTCACTTCTCTAATCCTCCCCTTCTTTTAGTGTCCCTCTCTAATCTCCTGATTAGACATATGGTGTGGAGACACTCTGCACATGCTCAGTTTGATGTGTGTTGCTAGAGAGGTTTTTTTCTTTTTTTGAAGAGTGCATGTGATCAACACAGGGCAACTCAGCACTGTCCAGACAGAGGTCAGGGGTTCTGCATCTTCCTAGAGCAGAGAGAAAACTCCTATAAGCTTTAACCAGTGCTCTGCTGAACACTGCTAGAAGTCACAAGACTGCTATATACTGCTAATAAAAAAAGGTATTTAGCAGTTTACATTTACTAAAATAATTGCATTTCCATGCTCTGTGTACTGTGTGAGACCAGATAGAGTGAATGCAGGGTCCTGGGTTTAGTAACACTTTAAATAGTCCATCTGGTGCCAGCAGGAACTGTTGACATGCTCCTGCATGCATGCACACGCACGCACACATTCCTGCATCAAGCATGTGCCTAGGCTCAATTCTACGAGTGATGCCATGTGCATGCACATGTCTATGCATCAGTTGTCTTACTGGAATGCCCTTTACACAGCCGGTTGTTAAAGCATGTACCTATGGCAGGTGGGACAGCCTCTAGCAGAAAGGGAGATGTTGTTGGTACTCCTTCCACAGCGGTCTGTCTCCCATAGTAACAGCAGCGGATCAGTACCGCCCAAGCCCCCATCTTGTGCAGTGGTAGCAGAAAACATGAGTTAAGTCAAGTGCTTACTGGAGCCCATGCTAGGTGCATGGCGGGGTTCCACTCTGCTACTGAGAGGTAGTGGAGAATGCTGGACAGGTGGATGTGGACATAGGGTCTTAATTTCAAACAAGAGTGAAGGGTGTATATCGACACAGGGACCCGAGAGTTAACTGGAGGACAGTTATTGTGCAAGTGTACACAGTGTACATTCATCCATGAGAGTGGTGGTCCACCTTAAGGTTGAGAATTCCCCCACAGCAGCCTCAGCCTTGTCCCAGGGCATTAATGAAACAGTATCGGTACAGAAGAAAGGTACCCCATGTGCTAGTAGAGGAATCCTGGTACAGGTGCCGAGCATAGCCCAGAAGAACCCACACCAGGGGTGGTCCTCTCATGTGACTCAGACTTGGCGCCGAACGAGTTAATGGGGGCACATGGAGGACAGTACATTATACCTACCCTGCCCACAGACTGTGTATGCAGGGCAACAAACGACACCATGAACCTACATGATCAATGCACATCTTATGGAGGTGAACACAAGGTACAGGTAGAAATGTTTCAAATGTCTTTAATATACAGAGAAAACAAGTGTATAAGTATATAAATGGAGTATGATTTTCACATAAACTTAAAAAAGAGAAGGTACTGCAAAAAGGAACAAACAAATGCATGTTATAATAGTTTTTTAGATTGGATGCCATATTCTTGCACACGCTCTTGAAGTACCTAATGTTGTACATAAATAGTGACAACTGTGCCTAAAACTGTCCATGGAAAAGAAGAAAAAATTAAATATTTCTCAGATGGCACTAAAGAGACTTCAAAATCCTGTACAGACATAATCAAACAAGATAGATAATACAAGTTTATGATTTTACTATCCTGCCTTACAATACCAGTTTTTAATGCTTTAAAGCTTTTAAGAGATGTAATAATGTGATTTACCCATGAATGGTCAAACGTAATATTTAATGTCCTTGAGGGCTTTGGAAGGTATACACTTAGTATTAAAAATATTTCACTCCTCCTTTGCCAAGTTCAAGTATTTCTCTTGACAGATAGATAATAAGAATTGTGAGTAAGAATAGGACTTTCATTTTGATTTTAATTTATCTAAGCTCATCCAAGAATATCTAGAGCTCTGGGTCCTGCCTCAAGCTGTCCGTGCTTCGCACATGTAATGGATGTAACCATTTTATTGAAAAATTCAGAATTCTCGTTTTGGAAAACTAATCTTGTTGGAAGTGTTGAGCTGTCAGCAGATTTTATACTGTGTTTAGTCTTTACTAGCTGACAAAAAGATCTTCACAAAGAATTGTGTTTATTGAAGGGGGCAGTTACTCCAATGTACAGTATATGGGACTGTTATGAGACTGTTGAGTTTAACACCAAAGCCACAAATCTAAGAGAAATGAAGATAAAAGGTACACCAACATGAGATGACATTCACTGGATCAACAACAGAGGAACGTCCACAGCGAGCAGCACTAAATGTATAAAATGTGAAGAGCAGCCTAAGCTCCAGCTCCTCTCAATAGCCACTCTTTTCGCCCAACACTTGGAGCTTAGTCATAGAGGCAGGATACTAATAACAATTTTAAACATGCATTTTTTCCTTTTTTTGTTTATTGCGTACAGCTTGGGTCTATTTTATTTTTAGTATATATATTTTTTAGATTTTTGTGATTTTTTTTCCCTTTGTTTCTCTTTTTTCCCCATTTTTTATTCTGGTCACCCTATATTATTATTATAATTTTTTTTATCACTTCTCCAGGCTGGATTCACCCCTGACAAAAGAACAAAGACTTCCTGCTATGCAAAGTGAAGGTTGATTTACCACATGAAGATGAACAATGAATGCAAGTGATTGTTCTGATTCTATGGTAGGTATACACTGCTATTACACACTGATTACGACCCAAAGACATGAGCTGATACTACATAACATATTACACAGCCAATGAGATGTACATATTTAACATAATTTTTTCTCTAATTTCAAAGCCCCTGTTCCCTTCCCACTAGAAGTCCAAATATAAAAACTGTGATGATTGACTGATAGATATGACCAGTTTAAGGCCAGACAGGCAGGTGTTCTAATTAAACAGTAGGTATGAACAAACATATGACCAGATAACGACATTACAAGAACATAAAACATAGGTCATTTCAACTATTATTTAAAATCTATAACAGATGTCCATGAGTAGATAAAAAATGACGTGACAATGTTTATCTTAGAAAATTGAGGCTTTAGCAAAATGGCAGTGATAATTTAGGCAGAAAACTCTCAGTCATATTGAGGGCAAAAGCTTTGCAAATGTCCATAAGTTCTCATCTTGCACAAAATTCACATTAGTCAGTGAGTGAGTGTGAAATATCCAGTTAACAGCCTATTGACATGGAGAGCCCAGCTGTTATCTATTTGTTTTTCTCACTTGTCTGATTTGTTTATACCAGTCACATGCATTGTTTTTTAGCGACCAATAAATGGTCAGGGGTCTTGCTCCACAATCCTACCTCTACAACTAAGCCGCAGGGGGCGAGGCTGCCCTTCACATCTCATACATTTAGAACTGCTGGCTGTTCGAAATTCTTCTGTTGTTAACCACAGCATTCTCTGGATAGGCATTCATGCCAGCATCCTACCTAGCAATGGAACAGTTGAGCTATGGCACCAGCACTTGAAGAAGCTCTTCATCAAGTTCATATGAGGTCACAATAACTGAATCAAGCTGCTTTTGCCAGAATCCCTAAAATCCATTTGTAGACTCCAGGCAGGTGGAACAGTTGATTCTGCAAATTTGATTTACTCAAAATAGAGCAATTGGACCATACATGCATAAAATAACTACCCTTGTAAGTATGGACAGATTTACCAACAAAGCATAACTAAGTCCAACAACAAAATGTAATATACTGCAGCTTATCAGTACTTAGATGAAGTGGCTGCATTCATTTATTTTTTTAGGCTAAAAGCATTTTCAGCAAGTACAGAATACACCTGTAGATATTTCCAGAAATGTAGTATCCACATAACTTCCTGTCAACTGCACTGATGACAAAAAGCTTTATCTTTCCAATGTAAAATGCTAATCCCATCAGCCCCCATGTAATGGAGACAAACAAAGGCAAATGTTACTATTCCAGCCTGTTCGGCAACCATTGCTCCCTCCATAGGAACAGAGGAGAATTAAGAATAAAGCCACCAAATGACAAAGTGTTTTATTTCTGTTATTCCTGGATTACCAGGTAAAAACAAAGGGAAATGCTTGAAAAAAAGAATACTAATGCAGTCTCTAGATCTAAAGAATGGTATAAGCAAAGAGGCAGCTTGTTCTTTTTCAAATGCTGCTTTATGCAATGGCATACCTCCTTAGATCACAGTCTGTCCAGATGGTATGGCCACCTGCTGACTCCACAGGACAGACACAGAAGTTGGAGCCAACATAGTTTTACCTAAAGGGGTTGTAAAGGTAAAAGGGTTTTTTTCACCTTAATGCATTCTTTGCATTAAGGTAAAAAACCTTTTAAGAGCAGCTCCCCCTGCAGCCCCCTAAATAATCACCTGAGCCTGATCTCGGTCCAGCACTGTGCACATCTGCAGCAGTTTTTCTCCCTTCTTCCAGCTCTCACAGGCTTGACTCAGTGCAGCAGGAACCATTGGCTCCTGCTGCTGTCAGTCAAAACCAGTGAGCAGAGAGCAGTGGGTGGGGCCAAACCAGGCTGTGTGTCTGAAAAGACACAAGCAGCTCAGCATAGAAGTGAGTCCGTACCAAGGAAAGCGGCTTCCTATGTTGGGCACTTGGCGGAGGGGCTTAGAAACCAGGTGTGCTGGCTGGGGACCTGAGAAGAGGATGATCAGGGGCTACACTGTACACAACCATTGCACAGAGCAGGTAAGTATACATTTTTTCTTTTTTTAAATAAAAAGCCTTACATTTTAATATAATTTTAAGATAAGTATAGTAACAAGGATACAATATATTTCCAGTATAAGATGAAAATGACTTTCCTATGCTCTGTCTCTGTGATGAAAGTGAAATTATAACTAACAAGTAAGGGAGCAGTGAGCTTCTAGCTTAAAACTATATTAACTAGTACTAAAGAGGAGGTGGATCAAGAGAAAATACCAAGGGCACAAAGCAAAGAAATTGCTGTGGCACCACAATCACCACTAGATATCAGTAGACACCACTACAATAATAACATAATGCAGTTGAGTAGACATTGGCACCATATATACATAAGTCCATAAGGGAAAGATTCCAAAGGGGTCTTTTGATGTTCTGAATTTAACACATCCTGGAACTGTATATGAATTAATCAGGTCACCTCTACAAAAGTAACAAAGCTTGCAAGGTCCGTTATGTGTGAAATTAGGATAATTTCTTTAGTGAGCTGATAAACTTTTTGAAGGAGCTTTTAGGAGTCCTTGTTTTCAACTTGTGAAGAAAAGGATGTACTTGAATTAAGACTGGTGTATACGAGTCTGTTGAGTCTCTTAGGTTTTTAGCAACTAGCAGGGTTTCCAGAGTGATTTTTGAGCTGCCAGCTGTATCAGCTTGGGTGTTGAAGGGTGTGTACGTAGCTAAGTTGCAGGTCAGGTCAAGACTCTGTCCCAGGAATGTAGAATCAAAATCTTTGGAGTTCTCTTCAAAGTGGGAAGGAGATTACTGTTTTGCAGTTGTCAGATATAGTTTTATTGATGACACTAAATTAGGGTTGCAGTTGGTCTTCTGTGAGCAATTCTGTAGCATCTACCGAAGAGATTTAGGTTGGCCATACATTATGTATTATTATTATTATACAGGATTTATATAGCGCCAACAGTTTGCTCAGCGCTTTACAATATAACGGGAGAAAGTACAGATACAATTCAATACAAGAGGGATAGGAGGGCCTTGCTCCTTGGAGCTTACAATCTAGGAATACAATGTACCGGTTGAAGGAAAGAAAATCGCTCCATTCCCCCATCAACACAGTGAGAGTTGATGGGGAATCCCTTTCACTATGCTATTGTATTCTGACAGCGGGAGGCTTCTTCATTGTTCTTCAGAACACAATAATCACTGCTCAGGGCTATCGCCAGCGTCAGCAATCATACAAATAAAAAACCCAACAGGCTGCTTGTGCTGAAGTGGATTGATATATTGACTTCAGTACAGCCAGCCTGCCCATAGATGGATTGACATTCATTCGGTTCCTGCCGAACCAGCCAAATTTCGGTTAGAGTCACTAGCTACACAGTGCACAAAATGATAAACATCAGCATTGTTGTGCGAGATCTTAGTACTAACATACTCCTGGTCATCTGCTGAAGGTTCAGTCTTGCTACTGTCATTAGTGTTTTGGAGTACTGTCTTACCAGATTTTTCACAAAATGGTTTTCTAATGTAGCCTTGATTTTCCTGAAGGATAGTTTTATTGGAGCACACATCATCTGAGGCATTTGCAGAAGGTTTCAACAATTATCCAACCTAGTTCAAAATCACAGATCAGCACTAAAAGCTGATTCCACAGTCCAGCAGGCAAGCTGTTACTTGTAGTCCCAAGACCAGCATGCACACCAATATGTTACTTGTAGATCCACAGATGCAACATGCAAAGCTGTTGGAATACAGTGTTCATGTATTTTGTGCGACAACTACGTCAGTATTCAGTATCCCTGTCCCTGTTTGTTGATCTCAATGCTGATCATGGCTCATTGCTCGAACAACACTTTTGCAAGCTTCTCATGTACCGACTTCTGGTTTGTTTCCTGTTATCGGAATCTACTACCTGTCCTGACCATTGGCTTAGTTCCTAGATATTCAAGTCCACTGCCTGCCCTAGCCTTGGCTTAGTTTCTAGCTATTCAAGTCCACTACCTGTCCTGACCCTTGGCTTCATTCATGGCTATACAAGTCTGCTACCAGTCCTAACCATTGGCTTTATTCCAGGTTATCCTAGTCAGCTGCCACACATGACCTCTGACTTGTACCTTCCCTACTGTGACTGCAACCAGCTCTTCTGAAATGTGACTGCGGTGTACCTTCCTGCTACACACCTGCTGCCTGGTACCTTCTTGTCTCTGAGCCCCTGGTGTTGAGTAATGTGAACCTGGTGGTTGTGACCTGTGGTCAGAATGCAGCCAAAGGCATCTCAACTATCAGTAGATTACCAGAGGGCCCTTAGACTCTGTGCCCTTGGGAATCCCAGGTTACCTATTCTCACCTGGCCCTATTTACCCTGTGGTGTCCTGCTTTACTGTGAGCTGACTGTAAGCCTGCTCGTCAAGCAGCTGCTAATTTGATAGGCAGGCTTTTGTTCATAAAGTGCATAATTCCACCCATTGCTGACATACCTTGCTTACTCTCAGGGTGTCTCTTCTCAGCCAAAGCATGATTTTGGCATGAATGAATTTGTCAAATGGTGGGATGCAGTCAGCTAAATGGCATAGCCTATTGCATTGCCGCATAGGTGAGGTTCAGAAAGTATGTCTTATGGTTTTGGGATTCCTCCTTGTCATTAGGCTCACTGTTTAAGAAGTTTGGATATTTTTTAGTTTCTGCCGTGTTCCTGATTAATTCACAGAAATAGAAGAATGGAAGAAATAAACGTGATTCTTCTTCTTGTACATGGAACCCACGGTTGACTACTTTTCCTGTATGCTGTATGGTAGTTTGGGGACAATCAGATTCACACCGCAAGTGATGCCTAATAGGTGACATTCTGCCTGAGCGAGTTGTATTTCAGGTAAAAGTTGCTGAAATTTCTGATTATCTTTGCCAGATAACTGAACTTTTACCCTGCTAGGAGGGGGCAGGGGGGAGTTAAAGTATATGCACTTACCTTGTAGCACAACCCATTCAGTTTAAAATAGAAATGAAAAACAAAACGTTTGCGTATATAATAAAAAGAAGTATATACAGTATGAATACCTTTTTTTTTTAAGTAATTGCATAATCTGTTCTCAGCTGCATAAGTGGCTTAGAGAGCTGAGGGTGGAGAAACAGGAGTACACTGATCTTCCCAGTGAATGTCTGTACAGAGAGGGGTTTGCATTGGCACAAGTCTGATCACTGAAGAACAGGAAGGCTATTCTCCCAGCACAACCAGAAAACTGACCATGCTTGAATAGATGTGAACCCATGCCTAGTGTGGTCAGTTTTAAATAGGAAAGCAGAAAGACTGGCAAGAACACAGGTGTTTCACACGAAGGAAGCAATACAAAGAGATGGTACAACAGACATATATCAGGAATATAAAAGGTTGGGGTAACATTCTTTAATATCTTAAATAAACTCTGTTTGTGCTGGCAACTCTCTCATTATCAGTTGTAAATTACCTTTGAACACTGTCCGTGCTCACAAAGGGAAAAATATCAGAGGTTTTGGGTTCTGCAGTTTATGTTAATGAGTGCAAAGACAGCCTGTCCCAACCTTGTCCTTCCAATTTCATTCTCATTTTGAATGAAATTGGAATAGAAGTGTAAAAATTATTAAAAAATAAATATTGTTAAGAATGCTATGTGAATAGGAACACATAATAAACATGAGGTTTTCTCAAAGTTGACTGCAAAAGTGTAATGACACTCCAAGTTGGGTCTGCATTAATGTGCATTGAACAGCAGATGTATTACAGATAACCTGGAGATCTGAGAGTTAGAAGCCCTTGCGCAAAGGCTGGGAGACAGGTAGCCTTTCTTTAAATAAAACACACTGATTTCCTAAAAGGTTTTGTATTTGGTGTTCTTTTTCTGGATGATGTGTATAAATGAGTGAAAAAAAATTATTTTGAAAAAGTGCTTTGAACATACTTGACTCTGAAGAGGCAATGGTTAGAGAGGTTAATTCTATATTCTCATATGAATTTTATTCATATAGTTTTAACCTCTGGCAGAGAAGATCAATTACAAGTAATAAAATGTATGACTTTGATAGAAAGGTGATAAGATAACTTGCCAAAATATATTAATCTCTTAAGATTTTAAAGAGACTAGGGTGAGCACTGGCCGATAAATCTTACTCTTGCAGAAATGCTAAGCCATTTCCACATTGCTCTCTATTTTTTTTAAATGTTGTTACTGATATAAATTAAAATGTTCTTACCTGAAGAAACTGATTTATCACACCTGAACCTTTGATTCTGCACCTAATCTAAATCTTTAACGTGGGCTTAAGGCTTGTACACAGGGGTCCAATATCAGATGGTATGGATACAGTAGATAGAAAACGGCCACTATTCAGCCAGTGTGTACAGCAGCCTTGTCTGGCTTCTGTTGGCAAGGCATGCTGGAAAACCAGCATCTGATCAGCCTTGGAAGCCAATGACCTATCCTGCCCCCACCTAACAACTGGACATGTATTTTGTCCATCAGCCCATCCCCCACAGTTATCACCTTTTATATCTCTCGACTGTCCCTCTTAGATTGTAAACTCTAACAAGCAGGGCCCTCTGAATCCTCCTGTATTAATTTATATTGTAATTGTACTGTCTGCTCTTACGTTGTAAAGCACTGCGTAAACTGTTGGCGCTATATAAATCCTGTATAATAATAATAACTCCCTAATGCAAAACTTGGACCTAGCAGTCATGGTTTGTGTTATCACACTAATACTTTGTCCATTAGGATATCTCCTATCATAAAACTGAAAGAGTGAGGAGGCCAAGTACTAGTGTTCTAAGCACTCTAGTCTTCTTCAGGCTCAAGACTGCTGTAGCCTTGCAACTTCAAGGACAAGGGTCAGCAGGGGTGGTTTTAAAGGGTATGTCCAACCAAAACATTTTTGTTAGTTTTAGGTAGAGTAGAGAAAGGGTAGACCTACTCTCAGATTTTTACTGCTATGTGGGGCTCAGAAATTTCTCCTGTTAAAAAATTCTTACAGGACAGGTGAGCAGAACTTTCCAACATCAGCAAAGACAAAAAGGGAGGAAAGGATGTGAGGAAAATTTCTATAACTTCTCTAAATGAGTTCTAATCCTTCCTCACACTCCTAAACTTGGGGAAATAAAACATTTTAAAGTGGTTCTAAAGACTGACGGTTTTTTTTACCTTCATGCATTGTAATCAGTGCCCTGATTATCAGTATAAATGTCCCTTGTCACAGGAAAGCCAGTTATCAGCTTTCCTTTCCTCAGACAGTGACAGTGCTGAGGAAAGGAAATGCTGATAACTGGCATTTGTTTACATGTGATTATCTGTGGATGGATACAGCTGATCACATGGTAAAGAGCCAATATCATCTATTTTTACTGGAAGTCTGTTGTTACTGGTGGGGGATCTATTGTTGCTGGTTGGGTCTTATGTTTATAGTTACATAGTTATTATTATTATTATACAGTATTTATATAGCGCCAAAAAGTTTCCTCAGCACTGTACATTATAGTGGGAGACAGTACATGAGACAATACAGTAACAATACAATACACGAGGGGTTCGAGGGCCCTGCTCCTTGGAGCTTCCAATCTAGGACATAGTACATAGTTAGTCTGGCTGAAAAAAAAAACAAAAGTCCATCCAGTTCAACCATTAAAAAAAAAGTTATAATCCTATACCCACAGTTGATCCAGAGGAAGGCAAAAAAAAACCAGCAAAGCATGATCCAATTTGCTCCTTCAAGGAAAAAATTCCTTCCTGATCCCCCCGACAGGCAATCGGATATTCCCTGGATCAACTTTACCTATAAATGTTAGTATCCAGTTATATTCTGTGTATCTAAGAAAGAATCCAGGCCTTTTTTAAAGCAATCCACTGAGCTGGCCACAACCAACTTTTTTGGGAGTCTGTTCCACATTTTCACAGCTCTCACTGTGAAGAAACCTTTCCGTGTTTGGAGATTAAATTTCTTTTCCTCCAGACTTAAAGAGTGCCCCCTTGTCCTCTGTAATGACCTCAGGGTGAATAATTCTACACCGAGTTCACTATATGAACCACTGATGTATTTATACATGTTGATCATATCCCCCCTTACTCTCCTCTTCTTAAATTCAGTTCCTCTAATCTTTCCTCATAGCTGAGCTCCTCAATGCCTCTTATCAGTTTGGTTGCCTTTCTCTGTACTTTCTCCAGTTCCCCAATTTTTGTGAATTTGTTTCCAAAACTGAACTGCATATTCCAGATGAGGTATTACTAATGATTTGTACCGGGGTAAAATGATATCTCTCTCTCTGGAGTCTATACCTCTTTTAATACAAGAGAGGATTTTGCTCGCTTTAGAAACCACAGCTTGGCATTGCATGCCATTATTAAGCTTGTGATCTACCAGAACTCCCAGATCCTTCTCCACCATTGATTCCCCCAGTTGTACTCCCCCTAGTATGTATGATGCATGCATATTCTTAGCCCCCAAGTGCATAACCTTACATTTATCAACATTAAACCTCATTTGCCAAATAGTTGCCCAATTAAACAGTGCATTGAGGTCGGCTTGTCAGTTGAAGACATCCTGTAAGGATGTTATTCCACTGCACAGCTTGGTGACATCTGCAAAGACTGAAATGGGATTTTTAATCCCAGACCCTATATCGTTTATAAATATATTAAAAAGTAAGGGTCCCAACACTGAACCCTGGGGTTCACCACTGACAACCCTAGACCATTCAGATTATGAATCAT
The DNA here is from genome assembly GCF_062004578.1 of Staurois parvus. NCBI lineage: Eukaryota > Metazoa > Chordata > Amphibia > Anura > Ranidae > Staurois > Staurois parvus. The sequence continues at coordinate 17,245,432 of NW_028318157.1, forward strand.
TAACCACTACTCTCTGAATACGATCTTTTAGCCAGTTTTCTATCCATGTACATACAGATTTTTCCAAGCCCGTAGACTTTACTTTACACATTAGCCGTGTGTGGGGAACTGTGTCAAATGCTTTTGCAAAATCCTAGTATGCCACGTCCACCGCCACCCCTCTGTCCAAGGTTTTGCTCACCCCCTCATAAAAAGATCTCAGATTTGTTTGACAACTTTTGTCTTTCACGAATCCATGCTGTCTGTTGCTTAAAACATTTTTTCCAGCAAGAACTCATCTCTGTGATCTTTTATTAAACTCTCCAGTATCTTCCCAACTATAGACGTTAAACTAACAGGTCTATAATTACTTGGTAAAGATTTTGACCCCTTTTTAAATATTGGCACCACATTGGCCTTACGCCAATCCAGTGGTACTATGCCAGTCAGTAAAGAGTCCCTAAAAATTAGAAACAATGGCTTTGAAATGACAGAGCTCAAATCTTTAAGGACCCGTGGGTGTATGCCATCTGGTCCAGGTGCTTTATTCACCTTTATACTTTCTAAATATTTTTGGATCATATCAATTGTGAGCCAACGTGGATCATCTGGAGCTGTGTCAATACCATACCCATTATGGACAAGAGCTCCCCATGCTCCTTTGTATACATAGAGCTCAAGAAGGTATTTAATAAATTTGCCTTGCCTTTGTCCCCATTCACCCATTTTAGATTATTTTGTAAAGGGCCTACATGCTCGGACCGGACCTTTTTACTATTAATATATTTGAAGAATTTTTGGGGGTTGGTCCTGCTATCTTTTACAATCTGTCGTTCATTTTCAATTTGTGCGACCTTTATTTCCTTTTTACATATTCTGTTATATTATTTGTAATGTTTAAACAATTTTTATATTTAACAAAATATCTTTTCTTATTATCTATAGCTTTTTTAACTTTGGCCTAAGCCACATAGATTTGATTTTTAGCCTTTTAAACTTGTTGGGAATATATTTTGCAGTGTGTTCACATACAGTCTTTTTGAAGAACTCCCATTTCTGTGTTGTGTTCATCGATGCCAATATTCTCTCCCAGTCTAAGTCTTGGACAGCAGCTCTCAGCCTTGGAAAATTAGGTCTCTTAAAATTAAGCTTTTTTATTTTTCTCGTATGTGCTTGCTGTTTACAGGTAACAATAAATGAAATCATGTTATGATCATTGCTACCCAGATGTTCTTTTATATGGACATTTGTAATAAGCTCTGCATGGTTTGAGATTACCAGGTCCAGCAGAGCATCATTATTAGTTGGGGCCTCTATGGACTGTACCATAAAATTGACCTGTAGTAGGTTTAAACATTTTTGCCCTTTTACTGTTCCTGAAGTACCATTACTCCAATCAATTCCGTGTAGTTAAAATCCCCCATTATTATCACTGTCCCAGCCCTTGCAGCCCTTTTGATCTGTGCAAGGAGCTGAGTCTCCACCTCCTCATTAAAACTGGGAGGCCTATAGCAAACTCCAATGATTACCTTTGTAGTACGCACCCCCATGTGCAGTTCCACTCATAATACCTCAGCCTCATCACACTCTCCATCAACTAGGTTCTCTTTCACACTCACTCTGAGATCACTTCTCACATAGAGACAGACACCACCACCTTTCCTATTTACCCTGTCCCTCCGAAAGAGAACATAGCCAGGAATATTAATGGCCCAGTCATGTGAAGAATGAAGCCAAGATTCAGCAGTACCAATTAAATCATAGTTCTCTTCATGCACCAAAGCTTCCAACTCACCTATTTTGCTTGGCAGACTTCTGGCATTGGTGAATAAACACTTTAATTTGTTGACACCTTGTGCACACGCATTTTGCATATTTTTTATTTTCATACAAATGGTATCAATTCCACTGGTTATTTGTAACATGTGAAACTTCTTATCATCTGCCATAGCCTTCCCCCCAATGGGGGCTCTATTGTTGATGGGAGGGATCAACTGTTGACAGAGGGGTCTATTGTTGATGACTAATGGACAGTCTACTGATGCTGGCTGAGGGTAGATCCATTGTTGCTGCTTGGGGTCTATTGTTGCTATGGGGGATTTTGTTGTGGATGGTCTGTTGTTGCTGGGGGAGTTCTATTGTTGCTGGAGATAATATATTGTTGCTGAGAGGTCTATTTTTGCTAGGGGATCTATTGTTACTGGAGAGATTTATTGTTGCTGGGGGTCTATTTTTGCTGGCTACAGGGGATCTATTTACTGCTTTTCTTGTTATAATTAACAAATTCTATATTATTATTATTATTCAGGATTTATATAGCGCCAACAGTTTGCTCAGCGCTTTGCAATATAACAGGAGACAATACAGCAACAATATAGTTCAATACAAGAGGGATTGGAGGGCCCTGCTCCTTGGAGCTTACAATCTAGGAGGGAGGGGCTAGTGGTACAAAAGGTAGTAACTGTGGGGGATAGACTGGTAGGAAGAGTAGAAGATTCCATTATTAGCTGAGGGCAGAATAGGCTTCCCTGAAGAGACAGGTTTTCAGAGATCGCCTAAAAGTGAGCAAAGTAGGCGATAGTCTGATAAATTGGGGTAGAGTGTTCCAGAGGATAGGGGAAGCTCTGGAGAAGTCCTGAAGATGAGCATGGGAGGAGGAATCAAGGGAGCTAGAGAGTAGGAGGTCGTGCGAGGAGCGGAGAGTATGCTTTGGGCGACATTTGGAGACAAAATTGGTGATGTAATTTGGGGCAGAGTTATAAATGGCTTTATATGTTATTGTTAATGTTTTGAATTTTATCTGTTGGGCAACGGGAAGTCAGTGGAGGGATTGGCAGAGAGGGGTGGTTGAAACAAAATGGTTAGTGAGGTGGATGAGTCTGGCAGCAGCATTCATGATAGACTGAAGAGGGAATAGCCTGCGATGAGGTAGGCCAATGAGGAGGGAGTTACAATAGTCAAGGCGAGATATAACAAGGGAGTGAATAAGTTGCTTAGTAGTTTCCAAGGTTAAGAATGGGCGTATCTTGGAGATGTTGCGGAGGTGAAGTCTACAAGATTTGGACAGCAATTGGATTTGGGGCTGAAAGGACAGATGGGAGTCTAGTGTTACACCTAGCACCCTGGCATGAGGGCAGGAACTGATGGTTGTGTTATTGATCTTGATGGAGAAGTCAGGGGAGGGGGCACGGGCTGAAGGGAATACTAAGAGCTCAGTTTTGGAAAGATTGAGTTTGTGGAAGCGGAGTGAAATCCATGCCAATATGTCGCTTACTAGGTTAGTAATGCAAAAGGAGACTGAATGGGTGAGGTGAGGGGTAGAAAGATAGATTTGTGTTTCATCAGCATAGAGATGGTACTTAAAGCCATGGGAGTTTATCAAGTGACCAAGGGAGGAGGTGTAGATGGAGAAGAGTAGGGGTCCAAGGACAGAACCTTGAGGGACCATTACAGAAAGAAGGAGTGAAGAGGAGGAGCCAGAGTTATAGATAACAAGAGAGTGCAAGAGGGTGGAGTTTTTTGAGGAGGAGGGAATGGTCAACCATATCAAAAGCCGCAGAGAGGTCAAGTAATAAGAGTACAGAGTAGTGTCCATTGGTTTTAGCAGTTAGTAGATCATTCGTGAGTTTTAGGGCCCTGTGCTCACTGCCCTGCACCATAGAGCTGGCATGGCATTTGCCATTGAACATGTCTGTAACATCGTTCAGCATGACCGTTTTGGTGGTGGGTCAGTGATGGTCTGGGGAGGCATATCCATGGAGGGACGCACAGACCTCTACAGGCTAGACAATAGAACCCTGACTGCCATTAGGTATCGGGATGAAATCCTTGGACCCATTGTCAGGCCCTATGCTGGTGCAGTGGGTCCTGAGTTCTTCCTGATGCACGACAATGCCCGGCCTCATGTGGCAAGAGTATGCAGGCAGTTCCAGGAGGATGAAGGAATTGATACCATTGATTGGCCCCCACAATTCTCTAACTTAACTGCAATAGAACACCTCTGAGATATCATGTTTTTCTCCATCTGATGCTGCCAGGTTGCTCCTCAGACTGTCCAGGAGCTCAAGGATGCCCTGGTCCAGATCTGGGAGGAAATACCCCAGGACACCGTCCGTCGTCTCATTAGGAGCATGCCTCAAGGTTGTCAGGCATGCATACAAGCACGTGGGGGCCATACAAACTAGTGAGTACCATTCTGAGTTGCTGAAATGAAATTTCAGCAAAATGGACTAGCCTGCTGCATCATTTTTTCACTTTGATTTTCAGTGTGTCTTTGAATTCAGTCCTCTGTAGTTTGATAATCCATCAAACGATTGGTATTCTTACATTCCTAACACTATTACCCAGTCCATATCAGTGTGGATATCCAGCATGATATTTTTTCCCATTGACATCTGATGTGTTTTCAAAGTGTTACTTTAATTTTTTTTTGAGCAGTGTACTTACAAAAGACACCGAGAGGCTAATGCACCAAAATCCTTCACACATTTACTGTGCACTGCAGACAGCATCCTAAGGGACAAAGCATAATGTCTGAATTTAGAAGGTAATAAATGAAAGTCTAAATTGCATTAGTGTCTCTTTGTCTTTATTACTGCTAATTATTGGAGATGCCAGGGATCACAAGCACCGGTAATAAACAAGTAATTTTAAAAATGGACTACTGCATCCTTCTCCGCAAAGATGTTTTGTTTTAAAAACACAAGTAAGAGACTAGAGAAGCACACGAAGATCCATTTTGTTTCTAGAAAAAATGGTATACAGAGAGATTATTTACTCATGTAAATGGCTTTATGTGGTTATGTTTTGCAAATACATTTCTGCATTTAAAATAATAGTTCTCTTCTGGACTGTATTACTTTGCAAATGTACCTTGTTGAGACATTTTGTACCTGATCATACTAAATTACAGTGTCACTATTGGGTATAATGAAACTATCCTTTGACATCTTAGGCCTCTTTCACACAGGGTAGATTCCGTTCTGATCAGCAGGGGATCAGCTCACAGATCCCCTGCTGATTGGAGCAGAGCAGGAAGAAGACACTCTGCAGACACAGACAGAGCCCACTCTACTCTATGGACAGCTAGGAGTAAACAGACTCCACTGTCCATTTCCACCCAGCTACCCTCCGATCCACCTTAACGAAAGAGGATGGATTCCCTTCTGTTTTTTTAGCAGACCAGATCAGACCCGGAATAGGTGGGTATAAACAGACACAAGTCCATTTACACTCGCCTGTCCATAGGAATGCATGGACTTTTCGATAGGTCTGTATGAAAAACTGCTGTTTAAAGAAAATATTAAAATAATACTTCTTCGGGCAGCCTACCCTGATGCCTCTGTCTTTTTTGTAATCTATCAAGGACAATACAAGCTTTCAGCACCACAAAATCAGTGCGGACAGTTTATATCAAAGAGCTCCCAGGATCTGGTTTATTGCACTCCACTAAACCTGGCCATACGTAGGTCAAAATTTGTCTGGTTCAGTAAGTCATTGGTTGAACAAAAAACTAACTAATCTTTAGGGTGCCTAAGGCCCCCACACTAACTATTCCTGTAATCCTAGCACATCATCTTCCTTCACACCTATAGTATGTGCATGTAGGCAGGTGCAGTTTGTTTTCTCCACTGTAGGTGTTGCTTAAACTGAGTGGTACCTCAGCATGGAGAGGAGGTCCTAAGGAAACCTAGTTTCTCCATGCTTTCCTGGGTCAGTTGAAGCAGTGTTCTGGTTGGTTGCACGGTGGCCCTCGGTGTCATCTTGAGTCAGCAGCGTCTATTTAAGCCCCTGCCACCAGATTTTGGTGCACATTTTGCGAGTGGCTAGTGTAGGGAGCGAGACCCTGTTTGGGAAAGTAACTAGCAGTAGGGAAAGGTTCCTGACGAGGAGGGGCAGGCTAGGGACTTGCTATCCTGGAAAGGAGCTTCCCTCCTTGGGACAGGATGAGCCAGGTCACGCTTTACCCTCTGAAAGAGATTCTGTTGGCTCCGCTCCTCATCTACATCTGACTACACTGAATTGTGAGTTATTTCCCTAGTGGTGCTTTCCCACCAGGGTGCTTATAATGTTGGCATTCTGTTCAATGCAAGTTCCAAATGTTACTGCAACCGGACTCTGCGTGTTTACTGCACCCCCCACATGCAGGCTAAATAGCAAGCATGCACAGTATGAAGCAGGCAGTTGACTGTGTCGTATTGCTGACAAAAAGTACAGGTACCCTTTTTTGTGTGTTAAGGGCCTATTCAGGCTTTCTTCACACCTTTACAGTGATTGGTTGCTCTGGGCATATACAGTGATTTAGGGTCATAACAAAACTGTTTTGTACTTTTTTAATGTACATTCCCCACCTATTCTTCTAATAACCATTTACCACTGGTACACAGTTTTCACAAAAGAATATGAGAGAAAATAAAAACTTTTACAACTAGATTTCTCTTGTTTCTATTTGCACATGGAAATATCATGGTTTCATCTAGTTGCTATAATAAAAAAAACCTTTTGTTGCATTCCAAAGTGTCCACTAGAGGTCCACAGTTACAGTGTATGTAAGGACCGTGTTGTATGAGCAGACAGGGCTGTATTCAGAACTGATTCTGCAGAGATGATTGGGAGTAAATACACCACATACAATTCATTTCATTTATTTGACAGCTGATATATTAAAAATAACATATGTGCGTATCTTTGCAGGCCCATGGACAGTTGGGAGCCTTATGTTGGAGAATTCACAGGAGAACAGGGGGAAATGACCTTAGAACAGTATATGATAGCTCCTTATATATATGTCAGAGACTCACACAATTGTATATTCTGCTGCGAGTTCATTACACTCCGGTTAAATTGTTTAATATGGGAGTTTTGTCTGATGCGGCTTGTCCTAAGTGTAGTAAAGGAGTAGTTCATGAGGATACAAAGGTTGTGGAGATGCCCTAAGCTGCACAGGCATTGGGAATCAGTCCTAACTTCTAGAATACCCAGTTTACATTGCTTGGGGTCAGGGGGAAGATCGATTTGGAAGGCTTTATTAATAGAAGATATAGTTCTGGATGCCTGTATTAGGGAAGCTGTCCCTTGGGCCCTCTTCCAGGGACAAAAAGCTATACTATTTCACTGGAAAAGCACCCCACCCATTAAGGAATGGCTTACACATATAGGTACCACTTTACGATATGAGCGGGTTGTCTATCAACATACAGGATGCTTTTTCAAATTTGATAGGGTTTGAGGAGGCTGGCTTGACATTCCTGGTTTGGCTCCGGTTGACCTAGTCATGAACAGAATATTGGGGTAAGTTGACATTTGTAATATTGTTTTATATTCACAGTCACTTTCAGGCCACTAGTGGGGCCATTGGATTTAACACTGAATGGCTGAGATTTGCCTCAGGATATATAGTGCTGGACATTGTATTTGTACTTGTCTACTTTTATATGACCTGATGTACTGAATGCAATGTTTTGAGGATTTGAAGAACATGTAAGCTTGCAAATGTTCAATGAAGGTTCTTTTTGAAAAAATAAATAAATAAATAACATATGTAAAATTTCCCAGCTGCACAGAAAATTAGATCAGGGAAAACATGGCTCTCTGCAGGTTCTCAGTAATCTCGAACATCCCAAACAAGTATAGATACGTTTCTAAAAAAAATACTTCTACACAAATGCTTCTTAAAACTCTTTGACATATGGATCATCCATAGATTGTGTAGAATTTATTATCCTGTAGATATTTAAAATTTTTGTCCCCTTCACTGTATCTAGGTTTTCCCTGTTCTCTGTGGTCCAGTGACTATATAAGCTACCTGCACGTGCCCAACAATGGCCAGATTGGGACTTTTGTCCTGCGAGCACATATGCAGTTGGGAAACTATCCAGCTTGACCAACTGTAATGCCTAAACTGAATCCATAAACATACCTGGGAACTTTCCAAAGTAATGCACCTGAGATTTGCATAGGGTGAGGAGCGTTTCAAGAAGGGGGGAGAGCTAAATACAGACAATGGTCTAATATTGCTGCACATAGTGTGCTGTAGCTAAGTAGTAACTGAAGCACATTGTGTTTTAGTTTGGTAGCAACAGACCTGCAGAGAATTTAAATATATAGTAACTAGCAAACGTGTGCCAGATCTAGGAGTATGTATGTGGGGTGGGGCTGACAATCATGTCAATATACTGAGCCGGGAGGTTTGTTAATGAGGTGATTATGAAGGGATGAATTGTGAGTGTAAGACAGTGGGGGGCACCCATACCAGGCGAGCAAGCTCCTGTGTTCACTAAGTAGCAGGGCAACCTCTCAGCACAGGACCTGCAAGCTAGCGAAAATCATCGTAGTGGCGATGCCAGGTATAGTGATTTGCAGCTTCCACGGGGATCCCACAGCTGATATAAAGCTGGATCAATGTAACTATGTAAAAACTGCCAAGCCAAAAACACAAAATCAGCACAAGAGACATAATATACAGTCAGTAAGACTGATTCCTCTTCTTTTAGCAGAAATCTCTCTCTTTCCCTGCCCCATCCAACCTCCCACCACCATAATCTTCTGATGTGGAGGGGGGTTAATACAACTAAGGGGCTGTCATCAAAAGATCCTGACTATGCCAGCGCTTTTCACCCAGTTGCATTATTCTTAGAAGATGTACTAAAGCTTCTATGAACAGAGTAGAAGAATGAAGAGGGTGAAGATATCAAGCACCCGCTAATCCTCCATTCATAGATCCTGTTTCATTCATGCTGTAGTAGGGATTCTATGAATGCAGCAGCTGTCATAGGTCAAAGGTCATAGTTGGGATATCTTAATGAGAGCATGTGACAGTCTCTTAGTTGTATTAACCTCCATTGCACCAAATATTTTAATGGGGGACAGGGGAAGATTTCTACTAGAGTAGGAATCAGCACAAGGGTCACATCTTACTGACTGCAGCAAGGCTTTTCCAGCACATCCCACAGATGCTCAATTGGATTGAGGTCTGGAAAATGTGGAGGCCAAATCAACACCTTGATCTCATTGTTGTGTTCCTCAAAGCATTCTTGAATTCATCAGACTAGACCACTTTCTTCCATTGCTCCATGGTCCAGTTCTGATGCTCATGTGCCTATTATAGGCACTTTGGACTGTGGACACAGGTCAGTATGAGCACCTTGACTAGCCTGCAGCTTCACAAACCCACATGCAACAAACTGTGATGAGCTGTGTGTTCTGATACTTTTCTATCACAATCAGCACTAACATTTTCAGCAGTTTTAGCTATAGTAGCTCTTCTATTGGATCGAACTGCACTGGTCAACCTTCACTTCCCATGTGCATCAGTGATCCTTGGCTGCCCTTGGTTCACAAGATTTCCTTCTTTCGATCGACTTTTGGTGGATCCTGACCACTATAAACTAAGAACAATCCACAAGAGCTGCAGTTTTGAAGATGCTTTGATTCAGTTGTGTAAGCGTTACATTTTGGCCCTTGTCACCGTTGCTTGAATCCTTACATTTGCCCATTTTTCTGCTTTCAGCACATAAGCTTAAGGGACAACTCGCTGCCCAATATATCCCACCCACTTTCAGATGACATTGAGAAATTCAATGTTAATTCACTTGATTTGTCAGTGGTCAGAATGTTGTTGCTGATAAGTGTATATTTAATATTTATTTCAGGTACTTATATAGTGCCATCAATTTACGCAGCGCTTTACATGTATATTGTACATTCACATCAGTTCCTAACCTTCAAGGGGTGTACAATCTAAGGTTCATAACTAATATTCATACATACTAGAGCCAATTTAAACAGGATCCAATTAATCTACCAGCATGTATTTGGAGTGTGGAAGGAAACCAGAGTACCTGGAGGAAACCCATGCAGGCACAGGGAGAACATGCAAACTCCAAACAGGTGGTGCTGTGGTTGGGATTCAAACCAACGACCCTAGTACTGCCAGGCGGAGGTGCTAACCATTTAGCCACTGTGTTGCCCCATGGCAACACAGCTAAAGCTGTTTTACCTTCACGTATTCAGCTCCCCCCTCAACCTTCCGCCCTAATAGTTACCTGACCCTGATCACGATAAAGCACTGACCACGAGAGCCTCAGCTCTCCTGGGTCTCTCCCTCATTGGCTGGGACACAGCAGTGGGGGCCATTGAGGGGAGGGGCAAGGAGCACCAGCATGAGAGCAGAGAAGAGGAGGAATAGGCTGTTCTGTGTAAAACCATTGCACAGAGCAGGTAAGTACAGGCGTACCTTGGTTTACAAATTTAAAGTGTTCTCCAGGATGGTTCGTATTGCAAAACATTTGTAAACCGAAACGCAGTTTCCCATAGGAATGCATTGAAAACCAATTAATCCATTCTGGAGGTCAGAATAAAGTTAAAAAAAAAGTGTTGTATCTGTTCAAAACTCTTTATGAAGTGCACTTTAAAGGAATAAATATTGTCCAGGGACATGATTAAAATTAATTTGTAAATGCATTGAAAACCAATTAATCCGTTCCGGAGGTCAGAAAAAAGTAAAAAAAAGTCTTATCTGTTCAAAACTCTTTATAAAGTGCACTTTAAAGGCATAAATACTGTACAGGGACATGATTAAAAATTAATTCGTAAATGCACTGAAAACCAATTAATCCGTTCTGGAGGTCAGAAAAAAGTCAAAAAAAGTCTTATCTGTTTAAAACTCTTTATAAAGTGCACTTTAAAGGCATACATACTGTACAGGGACATGATTTAAAAAAAAAACTGTAAATGCATTGAAAACCAATTAATCCGTTCCGGAGGTCAGAACAAAGTAAAAAAAAGTATTATCTATTTAAAACTCTTTATAAAGTGCACTTTAAAGGCACGAGGACAACGCTATAAACCTCCCAGGCGCAATGCATCCTGGGGAAACTTACTTCGTATTGTGAAAAAAATTCATAAACCAAAGCATTTTTTTCAATGGATTTTAATTCGTAAACCCAAAATTACGTTAACCGAATCGTTCGTAAACCGAGGTACGCCTGTATACCATGTTTGTTATTTTTTTGTATAAAGTGTAAAAAAAGTGTTTTAGTATCACTTTGAAGATCTATAAAGATTTGCTCTGCAAACTACAGTAACCCCTGGCAACCAATTACACATCATCTTTAATTTGATTAACCTATAGGTTAGATCTGGTTGCTATGGGTTAGTTTTCACTTCTTCTCTGCACTTTCCTGGATAAACCTGATATTGTACATTAGTTTGTCTATTACACATGGCCTCAGCTTTTAGAGGATTACAGAGACAGCTGCACAGCCTTCCTCTCTGTTTTGTTCAATGTCATAAATTTCCCCCCAGTACATTGCAGCTTGTTTGCTACTTGACACATTTATGGTGGTTCATGTAGGGTTCTGCTTTGTTATTCCTTCCTTTTTTCACCCTGGACTGAGGCTAGGCCTTTTGCAAGGGCTCCCCTTATCACATAAGGCCTGGATGTCACCCTGTGTTATTTGTATACAGGCTATTGCTGAGTGCTGAATGTGATGAAGGACTCAGAGATTCAGTATGATAGCATTCAACTGGATAATAGGAATGACGTACATACTCCCTGTCTGCTGAACCTGAAATGATGTGCAAGCAGATGCAGAAGCACTTGTGATCTCTACCAGTGCATTATAATCTACCAGTGAACCAGCCCCACAGGATTTTTCACTGCTAGCAGTTCTCACACTATAAACAGGCGTTTATTGCACATCATCTTCCCGCCAGTAGCAGAAAGATGAGAAAGCTGCTTATTGTTTGTAGAAGCATCGAGATAATCTTTATTGTTTGTTCTGTGGTTGTAGAAAGAATAGGAATGTACAACTGTATGAATCTGCACTGGAATATATAATGCTGAACATAAACTTGGCTCATATCCCAATGCAGCCAAAAGTGTTAGTATTATTGTCATTATTACTACTAATACATAGTCATAGCCAGGGGCGGACTGACAACTCATGGGGCCCCTGGGCAATAGGGGATCATGGGGCCCCTGTGTCCTTGCCCAATCTCAAAAAAGCCTATCAAAAAGGTACCAGGGGCATCTCATGGGGCCCCCTACTGAGCCCGGGCCCTCGGGCAGTGCCCGAGTTTCCAAATGGTCAGTCCGCCGCTGGTTATAGCTATTAAGAAAACAGACTGATAATCAATTGCAGCCTTTTCACATCTCCTGCAGGTTTGGTCCTTAGGAGGACTAAGATTGGTATATTAAACACTTGAAGACATTGAATATATTAGGTATAAAAACATATAAATCCAAAAATAAAGAAAAAAAAAGGAAAGATATGGGACTTTATAGGTGCTGAAACCCGTAAAAGGAACAAACAGTGCAAAATAAATCACATTAGTTTATTGTGCATATCATTTTAAAAATCATTAAAAAACATTCATTGTACAAGTATTACAGCTTACCAATTCATAGATGTGATGACTGCATTCATTTTCTTTATTCTTTATATCCTTTATTTTCATCTGATAATCCAGTCAGTTTCTCTATTGTTTTTTAAAAGAACAAGCTGTCCTGCATATATAGCATTTGTAGGGTTTGAGACAAACCATTTATCACTGAAAGGGGTGCTTACAATGATCAGCATTTATTTATGTGAAACATTTATCCAAAAAGGAAATAAAAACTGTTTGCTGTAACTGCTCATAAAGTGTTAGCTGGAGTTCAGCTTCAATTTGTTAACGTATCTAAATCTGCTAGTCCATCTAACACTCTCCTCCCACCAGACTGACAATGCTGCTGTCCAAAGATGCCCCCTGAGTTCTTTCATCCAGAATGTAGGCACTCTAATACAGAAGGTGTGCTACTGGCCTGATCAAAACAGAGGAGAAAAAGACTAAAAAAAAGAAAACCAATACAGCCATCACATATAATGATTGATAAGCTGCAACATATTACATTTTTGGGTTTGGGTTTGATACCACTTTGAAAGTGGTGTGGGTGAGTACAAGTAGCATCACATCCCTATAATGAACGTAGACTTAAAGAGAAAAGTTATGCTGTTGTAATATGACTGGGCCATGCATTTGATTATGGAGTGCTTTTTAATCTAAAATGTTTATTTAGGGTGGCAAACACCCAAACTTTCCTTGGGGATGTTTGATGAGTAGACTTTCAGGATTGGACTAGTAAGCATTAAAAACTTGTGGACAAGTATGGGGGGGGGGGGGTTGGAGGCGGAGGAGGAGGGTGGGGCTGATGTCCAGAATTTAGCAAACAAAACTGGTCATGAAAACATAATCAAGACCTTGATAACTTTTTCCTCAAATTGAAGCTATCACTGATTAAAAAAAAATCTAACTTGTTTTGGCAATGGAAGTATATTGAAAATTATATTGAGTGACAATATACAGTATCCCTTTTGGTTTACATATACAATTTTTTCCCACCATTCCCCATGTCAGTTTAGAGATGAAGGAGGTCTGGGAAAATAATCTTTAGAATTGTTCCATAAGGATGATGGAAATTCTGAAGGATCACTACATTAAGGAAATCTCTCATTTAGATGAACAGATTAAATTTCTATTCTCCCATAATACAGTAATAGTGGCTCTCCCACAATATATAAAGAAGCTAAAATCTCTGAAACAATACATTAAACAATAAACCCAAAAGATTATTTTTAAAAACATAAAACTGGCAAGAGACATGCTGGCCCTTAATACAGGGCCTGCCTATAAATGTCAAAAACCTCAGAGGAGCAAATCTTCCCTTCCCCCCTCCAAACCTCCTCCACAGATGGCCAATTGGATTCTGATTTTGATGTTTCTTCATCTATATCTTTTATCTCTGCACAGCACAGTGATGCACATTCTTGGTGCACACCGGAATCCAAAGTAAGGAATAAGTTCAAACACGATGGACATAGTGCTTTTAATACTCAGAATAAGAGACAGAACACTCCCTATAACACTTTGCTAGTCATACAAGACAATATTTCCAATTCTTTAGGTCACATGCAGGTTGCAAAGCAGGCTCCACACTTGATGGTGGGATCATTATTTGTCAAGGTGGACATGGTACAGTGAAAGACAAATCTAGGGAGGACATGGCTGTATGTAAGATATAGTAGCAATGGTGAAGGGCCACACTTTTTCCCCTTCTCTCTTGGTCCTTGAGTCACTTAAGTATGATCTAGAGTCATACGTAATCAAGAAACCTAAATATTGATGAGCACCAAGCTATCAGTCAGTTCTTGTATATTTTGACATCAGACAAAGAACAAATATTACTTTTAGGTTGGAGCTTTTGCCTATATAAAGAAATTGATCAGTTTGAGACATGTCATGGACATTTATTTTTTTTGTGAGAAAATTTACTTTACATGTTATTCATGATAAAGAACATGCATCCCTATGTTACCCATACACTAGCCAAAAAATCGTTCTAACTCGTTTTCAAATAACGAACATTTGGTCGTGATAGCAAATGATAGTGGGATCGTGTAATGAAGATATTGTTCAATGGACATAAATGAATCCGTTTTTCATTTGTTTTATCACATATGCACAGCACGAACAGTTTGGTATATTTTTGAATTAATTTTCGTCTAGTGTATGGTCTTTGATGTGTGGGCCAAGGGTGTTTGGCCGAATCTGAGGGGGTTGATTGGGCTTGCCTACCCTGGCTCTTTCCGCTTCGAGCATGCTGATTACTTAGTTGATGGCATGGTTGTAGTGAATGCTACAGTTGCACATGATGTCATCCTACTGCCTTCTGTTGAGCTCGTGGTGGGCACTGCTATGGGGTGGTGTACTCTTGCTCTGCTCTTCCTTCCACCACTAGACATGTGTGGAGAGGAGTTTGTGTCACGCTTGCCCAGTGACACACTCCCCTGTACCATTAGACACCACTGTAGTTTCAACAGCGAGCGTGGGGGGAGGGTATATATAAAGTTAGCCAGATTATGCCCAATGCTGTCAATATCAGTTGGGGAGGAGCATGTTTACTGCTGATTAATATGAGGTACTAGTGATTTCCTTTTTTAACTCTCTTGGAGCTCTTGCTGCTTTACAGCTTTACTAATAGAGATACAGTTGTGGCCAAAATTATTCAACCCCCACTGAAATTGAGTGTTTTGGCCAGTTTGACATTGCTTTTGATCATTCAGTCATCTTGCTTACATTTACATTAAAGAGGCACTTGTAGGTCAGACAAATATAACATAACAGTTATAATGAAATAACCACAAATGTCTTTTCTGTGCTCACAGCATTATCAGTTTTATTCAACCCCCAAGTGACATTCAATCTTAGTACTTAGTACAGCATCCTTTTACAGTTATAACAGCTTTTAAACGTGAAGCATAGCTTGACACAAGTGTCTTGCAGCGATCTACGGGTATCTTCGCCCATTCTTCATGGGCAAAGGCCTCCAGTTCAGTCACATTCTTAGGCTTGCGCACTGCAACTGCTTTCTTTAAGTCCCACCAGAGGTTCTCAATCGGATTTAAGTCTGGTGACTGCGATGGCCACTCCAAAATGTTCCAGCCTTTCCTCTGCAACCATGCTCTAGTGGACTTGGAGGTATGCTTGGGATCATTGTCCTGTTGAAAGGTCCAACGTCTCCCAAGCCTCAGGTGTGTGACGGACTGCATCACGTTTCCATCCAATATCTCCTGGTACTGAAGAGAATTCATGGTACCTTGCACACGCTGAAGCTTCCCTGTACCTGCAGAAGCAAAACAGCCCCAAAGCATGATTGACCCTCCACCATGCTTCACAGTAGGCAAGGTGTTCTTTTCATCATAGGCCTTGTTCTTCCTCCTCCAAACATAGCGTTGATCCATGGGCCCAAACAGTTCTAATTTTGTTTCATCAGTCCACAGAACACTATCCCACAACTTTTGTGGTTTGTCCACATGGCTTTTGGCATACTGCAGTCGACTCTTCTTATTCTTTGGAGACAGCAAGGGGGTACGCCTGGGAGTTCTGGCACGGAGGCCTTCATTACGCAGTGTGCGTCTTATTGTCTGGGCTGAAACTTCTGTACCCACATCTGACAAATCTTTTCTCAGTTCCTCAGCAGTCACACGGGGACTTCTCTCCACTCTACGCTTCAGGTAGCGCACAGCAGTCGAAGTCAGCATCTTCTTTCTGCCACGACCAGGTAGCGTTTCAACAGTGCCCTTTGCCTTGAATTTGCGAATGATGCTTCCTAAGGTGTCTCTTGGTATGTTTAACATCTTTGCAATCTTCTTATAGCCATTGCCCTTCCTGTGAAGAGAAATCACCTCTTCTCTTGTCTTCCTGGACCATTCTCTTGCCTTCACCATGTTTGTAACCACACCAGTAAATGTCTAGAAGGAGCTGAGTATCACAGTCATTTTAAAGCTGCCTAATTGGTGCTTATTATGCTTGATTGCTGCTCGGTGACATCCACAGGTGTTTTCAATACCTGATGGAAAGCACCTGTATGAACCTCTGTTCTTCAGAGTGGTAGTCTTTAAGGGGTTGAATAATTGTGGCAATGAAGAAACCACATAAGAACCATTTACTACTGTATTACATAAACAATTGATGTCATTTTAGTTGCATTTGGGTAGTTACAACGTCCTTGTAGGATTTGATTCTGAATACAATTCCAAATGTACACTATAGTCCCTAAACCCCTTTACAGCATTGGGGGTTGAATAATTTTGGCCACAACTGTATGTAATGTTGATTTAGGTCATCCTCTCTTGAAGAACTCTCAGTACATCTTTTGACCATCTTATGTATTAGCATATGCTCTCATTTATTTTAATCCTTCTGTGTGCACATTGGTTTAGACCTGGATCTCAATTTTGATTGTATTGTAGTTTGTGTCCAGGGTACGAAGATATGGTTGCCCTGCTGGCCTGAACTCCTTGAGTAAAATCGTATTCATGTCTGGGTATGGTGTATTCACTTTAATTGTTCTCTATCTATATGTTTGAATATATATATTTTTCTGTTATAAGCAACTTGATGTTACTGAAGCTTTACCCCGCAAAACACATTGAGACTGTGCCCCTACCCCTTGTCAACAGAACAATCTATGTGTCACATTGAGTGATAGTTCTCTGTCTCTACAAGAAGTATCATATGCTTTATGTTGACAGTTTCTGTAACTCTGCATTAAATGTATATGGGGTCGGGGCCACACTCAAGGTTTTTTTTTGTTTATCATGTTGCTGTCATATGCTGCACCATGCACTTGCTTGTGCAATGCTTTTTAATATATTAGTTTTTTTATATGATATGTACAATAAACTAATGTTAATGTATATGCGCTGTTTGTGCTTTCCTGAGAGTTTCAGTGTCCATAAAGTCCTGTATCTTTTTTTCCCTCCTTTAGCTTTGGATTTATATTCACAATAGGGATGTAGTACTACTTGTATAGAAACATAGAAAAATGTAAAAAAAAGGCAGAGTGGCCCATCGACATTTATGTTTGTCCCAAGCAAGTTTGAATCCATTTACTGTTGACTGACTCATTACCTCTGCTCAAAGTCTGTTCCAAGCATCGATTACTTTTTTCTATAAATTTGTACTTTCCAAAATTGGTTTTGAAATTACCTCCTGCTACTGTAAGCCTGTGTTCTTGATCTTAGCTTCATATTGAAAATAGTGCTCTTCTCAGATTTATTCACACCCTTTATGTATTTAAATGATCTGATCATGTCTCCCCTTTCCCTTTTTCCTCCAGACTGTACATATTAAGTTCCCGAAGTCTCTCCTAATGTTTTATCTCTTTGACCTTTTATCATTTGTGTTGCTCATCTCTGGACTTGTGCTATCTTTTATCTTTTTGTAAGTGAGGTCTCCAGAGTCAGGAACATTATTCTAAATGAGGTCTAACTAAAGATCTATATAAGGGAATCAGGACCTCCTTCCTCCTGCTGATGACCTCTCTAGTTCTAACTAAAAATCTGTATATGGGGACCAGGACCTCCTTCCTCCTGTTGGTGACCCCTCTACTGATACATCCTGGAATTCTATACATTTTCCCACTGCTTGGCCACACTGTTTCTTCATTTTGCAATCATCTGAAAAAAGTACCCCCAACTCTTTTTCCTCTGTAGAGCTGGCCAACACTGTAGTCCCAATATTGTACTCGGTCAAGGGATTCTTTCTCCCTAGGTGCATTATTTTACATTTAGAAGCATTAAACTGCCATTTCCACTGCTTTGTCCAAATTTCCAGCAAGGCCAAATTATGTTCTATTGTTCCAGGTTTATCCTGCAGGGCTACTAGTAAAGTAGAATTATACTTTTTCAGGTTACATTACATCTGGCGACACATTTTCTGTGAGTCTTGGACATACTTCTTGGGGTTTATCAGCATGTCGTTCTGGACTTATAATTGAGGATTGCCTCTCTCTGCCATTGAACATGATGAAGAAATGACACCAGAATGTTGTGGACTAGTCGGAAGCTGGAAAAAAAAGCAATGTACACAAAAACATTTAAAAAATAACACATTGGTGGGAGGTTATTTATTTACTGGAAATGGTTCTTTAAATGTAAGGATCCAAGGGTCTCCACAGTGGCTGGGATTGATTTGCAGTGCAGACTAACAAATGTAACACGGGTACTTGCAGACACCACAATATTAGGTGGATAACCATCTATGAAATTGAATATATTCAGTTTTGGATATGGATATATCTTATCTATCATATACATGAGGAAAGCAGTCTGAGTGTTTGAGTCTGTGCACCTTTGGCAGCATTGCCAGATGTTTTCCTGTTAAATATTGCTGCAGTTTTTGCCATTCACAGATAGCTTCTTTTTATTTTATTAATGGATAAGTGACACAGGCAGATGTATTTGCACATAATCATGTTTCTTATGAATATCATTATGATAGTATAGCTTTGATATTTTGTGGATCACAGATTGGTGATTTGGCCTTATAAGGATTAAATCAAAATGTTACTATTAGTATAAATTACTAATAGTTCAGTGGCAGCAGTGGGAACTATATTACTCATATTATGTGCTTATATTCCCTTTGGACAAAAGGATGTGCTTTGTTCATTTTAAAATTATCTTTACAATATAACTTACAGCTTGCAGATCGCACAATATAGATTTATTGCCCTGTGCAGTGGCTCATCATCAAGCATCTGTGGGAAACAATTCACAACCAACAGCAGCCCACACTGAGCACTAGCAATTTAAGTAACAGCTCTGTATGTGGTCTGAAAAAGGTCATCTTCTGTGATCTGCAATATTGCATCTTTTACTATGGAGCCAGTATACTGCTGTACTTTGTTTAAAGTGGCCCTGTCACTATGTTTTCGGAAAGTACAGTATAAAGGAAGATGTTCAGTGCTTCCTGTTGAATCAAATATTTGTTCTCTTCCTCAGCTATGGGTACCGCTGCTCTCTGACACCCAACTAGCCTTTTTATGGTAGGGACAGATTTCTGTAGGTTAATATCATTGGTTTTGAGTGCATGCTATTGCATGTTGAGCGGTTATACATACTGTATGTACTGTATAGTTTACATGCACATTTCAGAGAATCGGTTATATGGGCTCATGCAGTTAAAATATTAGAATTGACTTAAAGCAAACTTTGTAGTAAAATGCAATGTCTGCTCAAATTGCCAAGGCTCCTCCCCCCTTTACAAATCTCCTTCTGTTTTCTGGTGTAAAATGTACCTATAAAAACAACCTCACCCCCATGTTCTGCATTGCTGGGTGTGACATTACTGTTGTTCCAAGAAGATTCCCAGGGGAAAGCAAAAGAGGCAAAATCTTGCAAGAGGAAACTCCAGTCCATTTCAAGAGCATTTTCTCATGAGATTTGGGCTGCTCTGTATTTCCCTGGTTCTAGCCTGAAGAAGTGTGACATCACCATTTGTGGGTAAAACATCACGTTTGGTAAGGGTAAACCGTATCTGTTTTTTTACAGGTACATTTTATACCAACTCTTAGTCAGGGGTTTGTGAGGGTGCCTGGACAGTGTAAGCAGACTTTGGATTTCAATGCAAGTTCAGCTTTAGAAAGAATTGTATTCCCCATTATCTAGCTTTATTTACTTTAGTGTAACCCTGTTAGCAAATCAATGTTAGCCAAAAATCTCTTTCTGCAAAAAAAAAAATACTCACTTCTCCTGCCACCCACATGTCCTAATGTTACTCCATTAGGCCCCTTTCACACTAGGCAGATTCTGTTCTGATTAACGGGTGATCAGATCATAGATCCCCTGGTGATCAGAGCAGACTGGACAGATGACACATCCTTGTCTGCTCAGTTTCTGCAGAGTGGACATTGACAGCGCCGGCTGTGCTCTATGGGCAGCCAGAATAAGTGGAATCCATTGTCCATTTACACCCAGCTATCCTCCTATCAGCTCCACCTAAGTAGAAGAGGACGGATCACCTTCCGTTTTTTCTAGCAGATCCAATAAGACTCAGAGCTAGATGGGTATAAAGGGACACAAATCAGTTTATACCCACCTGTCAATAAGAATGGATGGACCTTCCTATCGGGTCCACCTGAAAAAATGAAAGGCAGACCTGAAAGGATGCAAATAGAAACAGATGGATCAGAGCTACCACCTCCTCAATCATTCACCACTTCAGAACCATGGCACTTAGGCGGAAAAGGTGTCTACAAACCTCCAAACATCAGCAGTCACAGGACAAAGCTGGCCCCAATGTATATCGGCTAATGCAGATAATCGGTATTTGAAATCGTGAATTACAGTCATATGGAAAGCCAACGCATTTTGACTATTCCGTAGCGGTGACTTTTTCCTGGGACCCAATTGGATCACCCATTAAAACAGTGTGCCTAAAAAAATTTATGAAATATAGATGTCTTACCTTTTAGATGTTTCTAAGGAGAAGGTGTAATGTCTGATTCCAAGAATTTCTTGACGGCTTTAAGCCCAGTACACAAGTACTGAAATTCAGCCGACTCTTGGTTCATCCAAACTGCTGTGTGTTCCCATGACTTATGGCCTCTGTTGAATGGTGTAAGGGACCGCCTGACAGCACCTCTATCAGTCCCCCGGTAGAGCCTTCCCAGCGTGCGGAGTCTAAGCACCGGAGCACTTGTTCACCAGGGCCCCTGATGGTGGGGATGGACTTGGAGCGCTCCGGTACCAGGTCCCTACTACCAGGTATCTCCAACAGGGGTAGAGGAGTCTGACAGGGGCTCCAGAGAGCTAGGAGTCTGATGTAAGGGAGCCTAGTGATCCCTGCGGGGTGGATGGATGGATGAGCTAAATCAGAGTCATGCAGGCCGGGACGATAACTAGAGGATCGGTAAGGTACAAAACGGTAGGCAAAGGATAGTCGGGTCACACACAGGGTCAATACCAGGAGGTCAGATCTAAACGGGAACATCCGGGAGCAGAGTCAGGCAAGCCAAGGGGTCAGGACGGGAGAAGGCAACAAGGTCAAAACAATCCAGATCAGAAGTACTCACACACAGGTAACAGGATACAAAGACCATTCAGCAACAAGTGTCTGTGCAGGGCTAGCTTAAATAGGCCGCCCTGCACCTGACAGGCGTAGCCTGGGTCCTAGTGCCTGTCTAGTACTGTCCAGACGACAGGTACACCTGGGTCCTAGTGCCCTGCCACCTATACGTCTCGGCAGACACCTACGCATGTGTAGACCCATGCGTCGCGATGGTTCCTGACATTGCCCCCCCCTATGGGTACCCTCCGGGTGCCCAATTGATCTCTCCACTGCGGGTGACCACACACGAATTCCCGCATAAGTCTAGGAGCATGAACATTTTGAACAGGTTCCCAAGAATTTTCCTCAGGACCATAACCTTTCCACTTTATCAGGACTTGGGTCTGGCCCCCCCTTCTACGACAGTTCAGGATTGCTTCCACCTCAAACTCTTCCTGATCCCCTACTGTAATAGCCTCTGGGGGTCTGGCTTCTCGATCTGGAAATGGGTCTGTGGCTACTGGTTTCAACAAGGAGACGTGAAACACAGGATGGATCTTAAATGTTTCAGGAAGGATCAGCTCATAAGCAACCTCATTAATCATGCATTTCACCGGGAAGGGACCTAAGAATTTTGGTCCTAATTTCTTGGATGGACACTGTAGTTTCAGGTTAGTTGTTGCCAACCAGACCTTGTCTCTGGGCTGCAAAATTAAGTCTCCCCTTCGTTTCTTATCGAATGCCTCCTTGTTGTCCTCCTGGGCTTTAGTCATAGCTTCTTGTAGCCGTTTGTTGTTGTCCGAGAAGAACTCCAACATGCTTTGAGTGGCTGGCACCGTACTTTCTGCCAACAGGTCAGGCATGAACGTGGGATGGAACCCGTAATTTGAAAAAAACGGAGACTGCCCTGTAGCCGAGTGATTCGCGTTATTGAATGCGAATTCCGCCATGGGTAAGAGTGTCAGCCAGTCGTCCTGTACAAAAGATGTATAACACCTCAGGTATTGTTCCAGCGTCTGATTGGTTCTCTCTGTCTGCCCGTTCGTCTGAGGATGGAAGGCGGAGGAAAGCGAAAGCTTAATGTCCAGAGCTTTGCACAGGGCTCTCCAGAATCTTGAGGTGAATTGCACCCCACGGTCGGATACCACATCTTCAGGAACCCCATGTAGTCTAACTACTTCTTTGATGAAGATCCTGGCCGTTTCTTCTGCTGAAGGGGTCCCCCTTAGCGGTATGAAGTGGGCCATTTTTGACAATCTGTCCACGATAACAAAAATTGCCGTATGACCCTGGGATGGGGGTAGCTCCACTATAAAATCCATGGCAATTTTTTGCCAGCATCGTGTAGGAATGGGTAGTGGGCGTAGCAGCCCCCAGGCCTTGTTTCTGGTCGGTTTATTCCTCTGGCAGATCTCGCAAGATTCCACATATCTTTCGCAATCCTGGTTCATCTTAGGCCACCAAAAGGTGCATTTGAGTAACTCCAGAGTTTTTGCCGTTCCGAAGTGCCCTGCCATGGGGTGATCATGGCAGTGCCCTAACACCTGTGTCTGCACCTCCTTTGGAACCACAATCAGTCCTTCTTTCCGTATTAACCCTTCCTGGTGGGAGAGTGGCATGTCTGGCATTGTGGAACAAGTTTCAGATGCGTCCTGCAACCTAGCCCTTAGTTCCGTTTGCAGAACCAAAAAATTACCAGCAGACAGGATGGTATCCGGTTTGAGTTCCTCCTCAGGGTCCTCAAACATGCGAGAAAGGGCGTCAGGCTTTGTATTCTTTGAACCGGGCCTATATGTAATGTGAAAGGTGAACCGCGAGAAAAACAGGGCCCACCTGGCTTGGCGTGGTCTTAGGCGTTTAGCTGTTTTCAAGTACTCAAGGTTCTTGTGGTCTGTGAAGATCAGGATTGGGTGAGCAGCTCCTTCCAGTAAATATCTCCATTCTGCCAATGCCGTCTTGATGGCCAATAGTTCCCGGTCCCTGATGTCATAATTGCGTTCTGCCGGGGTTAGTTTTCTGGAAAAGAACGCCACTGGGTGTAGAAGTTCCTTGGGACCCTTTCTTTGGGAGAGGATGGATCCAACCGCGTTTTCGGATGCGTCTACCTCTAGCACAAAAGGCAGAGCCGTATCCGGGTGGCCCAAAATGGGAGCGGTGGTGAACAGTCGCTTCAGAGTCTCAAATGCTTCTTGAGCTCCTGGTGTCCACTTGAAGCGATTTCCTGACTTGGTTAACTGCGTTATGGGGGAAACCAGACCTGAAAAATTCCTGATGAATTTACGGTAAAAATTGGCAAATCCAATGAACCTTTGGACGCCTTTCTTATCGGCTGGAATTGGCCAATCAAGAATTGCCGAGATCTTTTGGGGATCCATTGCGATCCCCGCAGTGGAGATAATCATTCCTAAAAACGCAATGCTTTGCTGCTCAAAGCTGCATTTTTCTGCCTTGGCATATAGGCCGTGCAGGCGCAGCCGTTCCAGAACCTTGATTACATGGTTTCTGTGGACATCTAGAGATGGAGAAAAGATCAGAATATCGTCTAGGTAGACGATAACGAAAATGTCCAAGAAATCACGCAACACGTCATTTATGAAGTGTTGGAACGTGGCTGGGGCATTGCAAAGTCCAAACGGCATGACCAGGTACTCGAAGTGCCCAAATCGAGTACGGAAAGCTGTTTTCCACTCATCCCCCTCCCGGATGCGGACCAGATTGTATGCCCCACGCAGATCCAGCTTCGTACAGCAGACCGCTGTCCCCAAACTCTGGAATAACTCTGGGACCAGAGGTAGAGGGTAGCGGTTCTTGATGGTCACCCGATTTAATTCCCTATAGTCAATACAGGGTCTCAAGGTTTTATCTTTCTTCTCCACAAAGAAGATACCCGCCCCTGCCGGAGATGTGGAAGGGCGAATAAACTTTTTCTGGAGGTTCTCCTCAATATAGTCCTTCAGTACCCCTAATTCCTTTTCCGATAGCGGGAAGATACGGCCAAAAGGAATCTCAGAACCTGGCAATAAGTCAATGGGACAATCATATGGTCGATGTGGTGGTAGTGTATCAGCCCCTCGTCTACTGAACACGTCTAAATATTCATGATATACGGTTGGTACAATCTGTCTTAGGTTAGCGTCCTCTTCTGCACATAAGAGGATCTGGGGGGCCCGGGGCCCAGAGGCCTGGCAGTTTTTCTGACAATAGTCTGAAGAAAAACTAAGGGACCCGGTTTTCCAGTCGATCTGGGGGTTGTGGGCCTGCAGCCACGGAAGCCCCAGGATCACTGGAAAAAGGGGTGACGCAATGGCGTCAAAGTGTAGTAATTCCCGATGGGAGCCCATTACGGTGGTGAGTATGGGAGGGGTCTCTTGGTCCACTAAACCTGATTTTATTTGGGAACCATCAGCCAAGAACAAATTGAGCCCCCATTTCCTGGCCGAATGGTACTGTAAGGGACCGCCTGACAGCACCTCTATCAGTCCCCCGGTAGAGCCTTCCCAGCGTGCGGAGTCTAAGCACCGGACACTTGTTCACCAGGGCCCCTGATGGTGGGGATGGACTTGGAGCGCTCCGGTACCAGGTCGCAACTACCAGGTATCTCCAACAGGGGTAGAGGAGTCTGACAGGGGCTCCAGAGAGCTAGGAGTCTGATGTAAGGGAGCCTAGTGATCCCTGCGGGGTGGATGGATGAGCTAAATCAGAGTCATGCAGGCCGGGACGATAACTAGAGGATCGGTAAGGTACAAAACGGTAGGCAAAGGATAGTCGGGTCACACGCAGGGTCAATACCAGGAGGTCAGATCTAAACGGGAACATCCGGGAGCAGAGTCAGGCAAGCCAAGGGGTCAGGACGGGAGAAGGCAACAAGGTCAAAACAATCCAGATCAGAAGTACTCACACACAGGTAACAGGATACAAAGACCATTCGGCAACAAGTGTCTGTGCAGGGCTAGCTTAAATAGGCCGCCCTGCACCTGACAGGCGTAGCCTGGGTCCTAGTGCCTGTCTAGTACTGTCCAGACGACAGGTACGCCTGGGTCCTAGTGCCCTGCCACCTATACGTCTCGGCAGACACCTACGCATGCGTAGACCCATGCGTCGCGATGGTTCCTGACAAATGGTCTTGCTGGAAAATCAGTATTCAATTTGTGTATTCTGATGGGGGGAGAAGTCCCCACTGTAAGAATACAATAGAACATTGGGTGGGATCCCTGCATCACACATCATTATGTTGATGCAAGATTCTGTCAGTTTTTCTTTATTCAACCTGCTGGTTGAAAAAAAAAAATGAATGTGTATACCTAGCCTTAGACTACATTCACATGAGCATTTTGTACCGGTGCAAATGACAGTGGCAGGAATCTGCTGATTCCTGCAGCTGTTTTTTGCCATGTGTGAGCCGCTGAGCCCATACACTTTAACGACAGGTCAGAGGCGGCTGCAGCTATCCACATCTATCGTACTGCCAGCATTTATCTGCAGTGATCACTGGCTGTGCAAACAGCCACAGTAGCTGCTTCCACTTGCGACCTATAATTAAAGTGTATGGAATTGGTGGCTTCAGCTAGCCTCTCACAGGTGGCAAAAACAGCTGCATAAATCAGCATGTAACAAATATAAAATAGCTGTTATCCCAATTTGCCTTCAAAAGTAGAAATACACATAACGTGGTATTAAAGGCTATTTTTAAAAATGAAAAAAAGAGGTTATACTTTCCTGCTCTGTGCAATGATATTAAACAAAGAGGTCACTTACCTCCTCTTTGGCGCCCCTTGTCGGCTCTGTACGCACCTTCTTTCTCCACCTGCCAGCTTGGTAAGTGGAAACCCATGTGGGACTGCTCCCGAGCCAGTAAGCCACACCCTTGCCCCCTCCTCACTGGAGTTTGACTGACAGCAGCAGGAGCCTATGGCTCCCACTGCAATCAGCGTCTCCTGTGAAACAAGGAAGAGAAGAGAGTGGTGTTATAGTCGGGACAGCGCTGGATCAATGAGAGGAGCCTGGTAAGTGTTCAGGGATGGGGGAGGGGCAATTAATAAGTCATTTTTTCTCTTTACTTTAACGATGAATCTTGGAGTTGAGAGTCAGTGCAGAGAGACTCCCTTAGATCTGACAATTGCTGTCCCATCAACTATCTCAACTCATACTGATAGCACTATGGTTTACAGTTTCTAAGTGTACTATCGAGTGTACTATCTACCAAGGCCAAGATGGATCGAATCTCAGTTGGTTCAGCAAGGTGTGGCTGAGATTCGATCCATCTATGTGTAGAAGCTGGTTGTACTGAAGTCAATCCATCGACTTCAGTACAACCAACCTGTCTGATTTTTTTTTTATTTGATCACTGCCGATGGGTATAGCCCCCAGCAGTGATAATTGTGTTCTGCCTGCAGGGAAAGCTCTCCACCAGCAGAAGACAATAGCGCTACAGTCAGTGTTGATTGGGGATTCTAGCAATTTATTTACTTCCATGCATGGTGGAAGGAAATAAAATTGCATTATCTATGGGTTGCTTTGCAGAGCCACATGGCTGTTTACATTTACTTAAACCTTTGGGCCCTATTTAGATATAGTTAAGCACACTCAGTAACTGGAAGACACCAACATGTTATGAGCATTCGGTAAGGATATTGACAGGACAGCAGACCACAGGGGGTCATGAAAGTCAACAATAGACAAAGAAAGCAAAGCTAATTAGGTAAGTCTGTACAGTTTTAATAACTTAAATGGAAATATTAAAATTTTTGCATGACTAGATCTAAAAGCTTCTGTAGCGTATTGTGGTGTATTCCACTTTTGCAGCCAAATTGGGATAACTCTGCTGTATATTTGTAAAATGTTCACATTCACATAGCATACAATAAAAAAAATGTAAAAAACACAGCTTATGGTTTTTAGATGCTCTATTCTGGACCCTCCAGCAAAGAAACATCCTAGGTAATTTTCATTGTTTCTGAGAGACTGGGCAGCTGTGTTTGTCTGTACTGTGCAGGCAGATCTTTATGATCAATTGTAACAAAATTTGAGCACTATCTGTCCTAACAAAGGGTTAAAGTGGTATTAAAAGTTCAGCATTTAATAAAACAAACAAACATGTCATACTTACCTGCTCTGTGCAATAGTTTTGCACAGAGCAGCCCTGATCCTCTTCTTTTTGGGTACCCTGCCTGCGCTCCTGGCTTCCTCCCTTTCCTCTGCGACAAGTGCCCCCAATAGCAATCCACTTGCAATGGGGGCACTGGTGCATGCTCACTCCTGAACCCGGCTCTATGTGTCCATAAGACGCATAAAGCTGTGGCTCTGTCCTGCCCCATGATCTCTACTCAATGGCTCACTGGCTGTGAATGACAACAGTGGGGGCCAATGGCTCCTGCTGCTGGCTCAGCCAATGAGGAGAGGGAGTCCCAGGACAGCCAAGGTGCTTGTGCACATCAGGAGGGGGCTCAGGTAAGTATGGGGGGGGGGTGAGGGAGAAGCAACACAGAGAAGGTTTTTACCTCTATGCAAAGAATGCAAGAAGGTAAAAAACCTTCAGCCTTTACAACCACTTTAAAGTGTGGAGGCTGGACTTCTTGCATTGTATGTTAATGAGGACAGACTTGGGACAGGTCCACTCTAGTATTGTTCAAAAAACCTTGCAGTCTGCCATGCCACTTCCTCCTGAGAAACATCTAAAAGATAAGAGAAAAAATAGATATGCTGTGTGAATAGAAACACATAATAAACATATAGTGGAGTTTTCTCAAATCTGACTGTAAAAAACATGCTTTAATACTTTTCTGCTGCACAATTACCTTGGCCTTTAAACCCATGAAACGGTTGTATTTCAATAGCTATATGTGTGCCAACATTGGCCACATACCAAGCTTTTCCTGATGACAAATGGAGTAAAATATGTGGCCAAACCAAAAACTTGAAGTAGGGTTCTGTGTTCACGGAGAAAGACTCGAACTGCCCAGTGCAACAGCATTTATTTATAAGGCAGAGCCCACGTGTCCAACAAGTAAACAACCTCATCCAACACATGTCAATGCATTGACCCTTACGTCACCATCAGCATAGGATTACATTGCCACAGCAGAGGACCAACCTTTAACCCATTGCACAGATCATGGCTCGTCTCCACAACTTCTCACTGTCTGTGGAACCCAAGCCAAAAATTCATCATCTACTTTGAATAGTTAAGTTACTCTTACCCTTACAAATGCTACACTCTCTGATATCATTTGTACAAAAAAGATAATAAGAAGAGGGAAACATGCTTCAACAATGTTTAACTCCCACTAATTAAAATGAGAAAACGGTTCAATCTTTCCTTTCTGTTTCTTTAACTTGATAAAGGCTTGGACTTGTAAGATGATCCCCGCCCAGCTGTCTTCTGCACTTAGTTAGAGCAACTTGGAAAGAAAAAGCCCAGTCCGAGGAATTCAGTTCCCCTAAAAATAGAACCAATATACAGCCTGTGACTTGCCACTTTTCAGATTACTCTGGTGTGAACTGCATTCAGTGGATGACCCCTATAATTGCTTTTGACAGCCATCCCATATTTGATCAACTCACTTTTGTGGATAAAATTAATAACAAGTGATTTTTTTTACAAAAAAAGACAGAAAGGACGACCTTGCCTTTCCATTTTAGAGTGAAACAATTAAGCTGTGTTGGATGCACAGCAAAGTCTCATTGGAAATATTCACTTTCAGGCAAAAGGTAGGTAAAAATTCACAACTCTCCCATCTCATCTTCTGCTGTTGTCACACAAGCTTTTCATTTTCTTTCTTTGAATGTGTGTAATGTAAAAACAATACGGTAAATATATTGATCAATAAAATATATTTAAACATTAGGAACAACTGTCACTTGTTTTAAATTAGCACAATTCAGCTGAAGAACGGGGACTATAATAGGATGTATTGTTACTAAAGATAAATTGAGAAAAGCAGACTGCAATTCAATTTACAATTAAAATAATTAAGAAGTGCTGGACATTTTGTATAGAGAGAACAGAGCACTAGTACAGTCAGTAATACATATTACGAATATAAGTATATGTGAATCTGTAATGTCTTATGATTGGTAAAACAGTTAGTGAATTGACCACTTAACAATCAGTTATGCCTATCTCTTGCCCTTAAAATGCTAGTTTTCTGCTGTCACACTGATCTAGTGGCTTCCGTATTTTCTCATTTGACATACCTGAAACTTGGCTAGTGACCATTGAATCCAGAAACAGCCAGGCCACTGGCATTTCAAGAAGGAGTACAGCAATAGCCGCCTTTATAATTCAGCATAGGGTAACCAACAGATTGCATTTATAGAAAATAAGGGTAGGAGTACGCAGGCAGTTTTCATTTTGCTACTGTGATTAGCAGTTACCAAATTAATTAATAAAACGGTATTACTTAATATTAATTAAAAAAGGTAATAAAAGATTGTCAACATGTGGTTAAATCTAATAGCAAGTGGTAAAAGCCACCTGGATAGCCACAATTTATCACAAGTAGTAACATTTTTATATAAATTTGTTAATCTCAAATGTGTCTTGTTTAAAAGAAAGATACTTTGTAATAATAAAAAAAGTAGATAAATTGTATTTATTTTACTTGCCTTATCTGAGATGAAAATCTGAGGTAGCCACCCTTCTTTGTTTATAAAGCTTGGAGGATTCCAGTTAGTATTTATGTCAAATTCAAATAGGAAAGGAATTTCAAAAGTATACGTAAAGGCAAAACTTTTTTTTTTTTTTTTTTTTTTAGAATTGGATAGAGATAGGGGTTGGAACCACTGCCAGCTCTTTATTGCTATCTGTGTCCTTGTTTGGGACATTCACTCTTTCCTATTGTCCTGATTTCCAGTATCACTGAGAATGAAAGTGAGGGTACATCCAAAATTTTGAATTGTCATCAGAAAAGGAATAGAGGGGAAATCTTCTATTGGGGCACTTGTTCCTGTGGTGATGGTGATGGCACAGTAAAGTATGGGAACAAACTGTGTATGACCAAGTGCTGTGTACCTTTGTTTTTTACTTTCCAACTTTATTTGCATAAGCTGTGAGAATTTACTTTGGATCAACAAGTATAGCAGAAATTAAAAAACTTTTACAAATGTTTAGATAAGAAAAGTCTAAGAGGGGATTTCAATCACATCAGAAAGATATTCGCTCCCTTCCTGTTGAGTCTACAGGACAGGAAGTTAGGGGAAATTTCCCTAATGAGATACATATTACAAAAAAATAAAAACTGACAGCAGTTTTAATCCTCCATCACGTTATCCAAAATAAAAAAAATATGGGTTTTGGATATACTTTTAAAAAAACGAGTATATTACATAACAAATGTGTTTCATTATTTATTATTACAACTTTTTTTTTAATCTGAGCTCATTTTTATTTTGAACATTATCTGAACATTTGTAAAAGTTTTTCAATTCCTGCTATACTTGTTGATCCAAAGTAAATTCTTACAGCTTATGCAAATAAAGTTGGAAAGTAAAAAACAAAGTCATCCGCAGGTACACAGTACTTGGCCGTACACAGTTTGTTCCCATACTTTACTGTGCCATCACCATTTTATGTCTCTGCCACTGAGAGCCCTGAAGAGTCTCCTGTAGTTTAGCTGTACTGCTCTGCAGAGCTAATTTGCAGGCAGTCGTCTGCGTTTCTCCAAGGTAACATTAGAGTTCGTGAACATTGCCCTGACAAAATGATTACTGTAAATAGATCTGCATGGGTTGCAGGTACTTTCAGCAGGCCATGTGTTGGTTTTATGTGTCACAAGATTAAAAACACTTTTACTAGTTTGTTTCTAAGAAGAGAGTTTGCTTTGCAGCTATGAAATGCTCTTGATAAAATAGACAGTCCGGTGAAAAGTCTAAATGATTAAATCCTTGTAATAAGGTCTAAATAGATCAAGAATATTAAGTAATTTTATATTGATAACTATAGTACTGCATTCTTATAAAACTTTTTCAGTCCAAGCAGTACATACGGTATGTTTCAATTGCAAAAAGCAATGTAATGGTATCTTATTGGTGCAGCACAGATTAGCACTTCTACCTTGCAGCACTGGGGTTCCTAATTCAAATCCTGGTCAGAGCGCTGTTTACATGTTCTCCCTGGACTTGTGTGGGTTTCCTCTCAAACTCCGAAAACATGCGATTATTATATGTATGGATGCATGTTAAATAAAGATATTAGATTGTAAGCTTCTTGAACACAGAGGCTGATGTGGATGTAGAACATTGCATTTTTTGTCACTGCTATATGAATACATATGTTATTGTTTTCTTTTTACAATATATACTGAATATTGCACTGCCTTTATGAAAATGTACCTGAAAGGAAAATTGATTGTGCCATAAATGGATTTGTTTTCTTTCCTGCAATCATGGGGTTGTAAGAAAGAAAATCAGTCAATTCCCCTATCAACACTGACTGAAGTATCCCTCCCACAGAGTCATTGGGGTTCATTTACTAAGGCTGGAGAGTGCACAATTAGGTTTACTTCTGCATAGAAACCAATCAGCTTCCAGGTTTTATTTTCAATGCTTAATTGAACAAGCTGAGCTTAGAACCTGAATGGCTCCCATGTGTAGCTGCACCAGATTCTGGCTGAAACAGTTTTAGTAAATGTCCCCATTGTGTTTTCCCACTGAGAGAACACAGTGATTACTGCTAGTGGCTATAATAGACACTAGCAATAGTTGCATATAAAATCAGACAGATTGGTTGTACCCAAGTTAGTTGATTGATCAACTTTTGGTGCATTCAGCCTGCCCTTACATAGTTCGAATCTCGGCTGGTCCCTGCTGAACCAACCATGATTTGAACCTTCTATGGCTGGCCTAATTCTTTGAAAGAGGGCTGGTGAGGTAGGTCCTTTGCTTGAATCTACCAGTACTGGAGGTTTTAGTGTATATTAGAAGTACTGTATATTAAAAGTGCCTGCTCTAGTCTGTGTAATTGCATGCTGTTTACTTGTTACCATGGCAGTACTTGCAGACTCAGCAGGCAACTGATATTCTGCATCTGATAACATCACTAGAGGGGACAACTCTTCTACAAGCCAACCATTTTACAACTGTCACATGTAATATTGGAGTAACTTCATGGTATAAAATGCGGGCTATAAGCATACCTAAATCCTATTATGCTTTACAGGCAAGAAAGCTGCCATCTTAGCCTGCGTTTGATCTATAGCTGCCATGGTGCTGCACATGTAATCAATGATGACACCAGCCTCTTGACTTAGCAGTTATGCTGAAAGTACAAGCAACTGTTGCAGTTATCATTCACGGTATGCATTGAATGGACCTTTTTGGGAAACAGTTAAATCCATGGATTTAGTTCCGCTTTAACTATAAAAGACAGGAAATATTATCTGCATTCCCAAAACACTGTAATGTCGGCTATTCGCAGAATGATATAATACATTAAAGTGTAACTAAAGGCATCTTTTTTTTTTTTAATTTCGGATAGAGTATGGGAGAGTTATAATTCTTGTCAGGGTTTTTTTTTTTTACCATCTGTGCCTCATTAATGAGATATTCCTTCACTTCCTGTCCCATGGTCAAAACAGGAAGTCCCTCCAAAGAGAGGGAATCCTGGGGTGTCACCAGGGTCACCTGAACTAGTGTCCCCTTTTAGATGATTTACACTCTATTACTGTCTCAGTGTCAACCCAAACTTTGGGGTTTTCTTCTACTTTCAGTTTTGATGATACTGGTAAACAGGACAGATAGAAATGGTGAATCTCCCTGATGGGACACAGACAGCAGTAAAATCTGACAGATGTTCAAATTCCTCTCCACTCCGAAAATTCCATTTATCCAAAATCCCCCCCTTCCCCCCCAAAAAAAAAAGTTTTGTAATTAGTTACATTCTAAAGCACTACAAAATCTAGCAATTTAACTGTTTAACAAAGTACTTACATTCAAGGAATGCCATAAATGCTGATACCATTAGTCCTCATGCACACTGGATGTTTTTACAGCGGTTGTTTTTGGCTTTTGGCATTTTTTCTACAGCGAGTAAACTCCCCAGCATGTTATCCTATGTGTCCATGCACACATAGACTGTAATCAACGTTTTTTGGCAGCGGCATTTTTTGGCTGGAATACAACCCAGGACTAGTGGGTTTCTAGAGGAGTTTTTTTCGATGTAAAAATGATTTAATGCAGTAAAACGCGGCAAAGCAGTGTTTTTGGACTCTTTTTGAGCAAAAAAAACCTAACT
This sequence comes from Staurois parvus, assembly GCF_062004578.1. NCBI lineage: Eukaryota > Metazoa > Chordata > Amphibia > Anura > Ranidae > Staurois > Staurois parvus. Next base: position 17,279,015 of record NW_028318157.1, read on the forward strand.
AAAAACAGCCACTAAACGCTAATGCAAAAACGCTAAAAAAACACTGAAAAACTCACATTTTTAACATGACTTTACACAGCTAACATTGCCAGCACCCAGTGTGCATGGAGCCTTACTAGTGTGCTTGTGTTCACTCTCAATGAACTGTCAAGCCATCAAATGTCTGGTGTCATTGCTGATCACATATGCGCAGCACCTTGGCAAATGCAGATCAAACAGAGGCTAAGATGGCAGCTTCTTTGACTTGAAAAGAGCCAAGGGTTTAATTTTGCTTTAATATTATTATTTATTATACAGTGTTTATATAGCGCCAAAAAGTTTGCTCAGCGCTGTACAATATGGTGGGGGACAGTACATGAGACAATACAGTAACAAAACAATACACGAGGGGTTCGAGGGCCCTGCTCTTTCGAGCTTACAATCTAGGAGGGAGGGGATAGTGGTACAGGAGGAAGTGGCTGTGGGGGATGGAGTGGTAGGAGAAGTGGAGAAAATCGGCTGTTAGGTGTGGCTGGGGTAGGCTTCTCTGAAGAGATGGGTTTTCAGGGTGTGCCTAAAGGTGAGCAGGGTAGGTGACAGTCTGATGGATTGGGGTAGTGAGTTCCAGAGGATGGGGGAAGTCCTGAAGAAGTCCTGGAGCCGGGCTTGGGAGGAGGAGACCAGGGAGCTAGAAAGTAGGAGGTCTTGTGAGGAGCGAAGAGTATGGGTTGGGTGGTATTTAGGTATTAGGTCGGTGAGGTAGTTTGGGGCAGTATTATGAATTGCTTTGTATGTCAGAGTTAGTAGTTTGAATTTAATGCGTTGGGCGATCGGAAGCCAATGGAGGGAATGACAGAGGGGGGTGGCAGATGCGGAGCGGTTGGTAAAGTGGATGAGTCTGGCTGCTGAGTTAAGGATAGACTGAAGCGGGGATAGTCTGTGATGAGGTAAGCCGGTGAGGAGGGAGTTGCATTACTCGAGTGTTTCAGAGAACAGTTGTACTACATGACAGGGCTGATCAAAAAACATTCTTTTCATTCAATAAAAAGAAAGGAGAAATAGATGCATGTAAAAATTATCTCCGAATTCAGCATGATATATTTCCTGCCTCTGCCCAACAACCTTTATTGATCAAAAG